>NC_052151.1:129081535-129321800 GCF_902713615.1 Scyliorhinus canicula | reverse complement strand
CAACCCACCCACTCGCACTCTGTGATCTCTCCCTCTCCCCGCCCCCAACCCACCGGCACCCGCACTCTGTGATCTCTTCCCTCCCCCCCCCCCCCCCCCCCCCCCCCCCCCCCAACCCACCGGCACCCGCACTCTGTGATCTCTCCGCCCCCCAACCGACCGGCACCCGCACTCTGTGATCTCTCCCTCTCCCCCCCCCCCCCCCCCCCCCCCCCCCAAACCCACCGGCACCCGCACTCTGTGATCTCTCCGCCCCCCAACCGACCGGCACCCGCACTCTGTGATCTCTCTCCCCCCCCCACCCACCGGCACCCGCACTCTGTGATCTCTCTCCCTCCCCCCAACCCACCAGACCCTGCACTCTGTGATCTCTCTCTCTCCCTCTCCCCCCAACCCACTGGCACTCACACTCTGTGATCTCTCCCTCTCCCCCCAACCCACTGGCACCCGCACTCTGTGATCTCTCCCTCTCCCCCTCAACCCACCGGCACTTGCACTCTGTGATCTCTCCCTCTCCCCCCAACCCACTGGCACCCGCACTCTGTGATCTCTCCCTCTCCCCCTCAACCCACCGGCACTCGCACTCTGTGATCTCTCCCTCTCGCCCCAACCCACCAGACCCTGCACTCTGTGATCTCTCTCTCTCCCTCTCCCCCCAACCCACTGGCACTCACACTCTGTGATCTCTCCCTCTCGCCCCAACCCACCGGCACCCACACTCTGTGATCTCTCCCTCTCGCCCCAACCCACCAGACCCCGCACTCTGTGATCTCTCTCTCTCCCTCTCCCCCCAACCCACTGGCACTCACACTCTGTGATCTCTCCCTCTCGCCCCAACCCACCAGACCCTGCACTCTGTGATCTCTCTCTCTCCCTCTCCCCCCAACCCACTGGCACTCACACTCTGTGATCTCTCCCTCTCGCCCCAACCCACCGGCACCCGCTCTCTGTGATCTCTCCCTCTCCCCCCAACCCACCAGCACCCGCACTCTGTGATCTCTCTCTCTCCCTCTCCCCCAACCCACCGGCACCCGCACTCTGTGATCTCTCTCTCTCCCTCTCCCCCAACCCACCGGCACCCGCACTATGTGATCTCTCTCCCCCACCCCCCCGGCCTGTCAACCACCTCCATGATGAACGGCGTCAACCATCAGCACTGGTTGACGCCGTTAAATACCTGTTGTGATTAACGCCGACGTGACCCGTGGACTTTGGCCCATCCGGGCCGGATAATAACGGAAGCACAGAAACCCGTAGCCTCCGCCGGCCCCCGCCATTCTCCGAGGCGGACGGCGGGATTGGCGGCACGCCGACTTTTTGCGGATGGGAGAATTCTGGACATGCCGGGGGCGGGATTTTCGGCGGCCCCGGGCGATTCTCCGACCCTGCGTGGGGTCGGAGAATTTCGCCCATGGTTTGACCATCAGAAATATATACCATGATCCAGGATGATGCCATATTGCCACCAGTCAGCAGTGACAATGTTACGCTGGAGGTTTTTGATAGCTTCACATATCTAGGCTCCACAGACATCAGACATCAGTCACCTGATGTTGAAAGAAAGACACCTAATGCAAAGTTGTACATGCTCTGCCCAAGCTGAGTAAGAGAGTGGAACAACAGAAACCTGACGAGAACACCAATCTGAGAGTCCACTGGACTTGCATCCTCAATGCATTCCTCTTGACCAGGACAATATATGCCAGCTGGGAGAAAAGGCTGAATAGTTTCACCTTCGCTGTCTCAGACTTATCCTCGACATGTTGCGGCAGAACCAGGTCGCCAACTCAGAAGGCCTGGAACATTCCATCAGTATACGTTCATTACTAAGCTAGCAATGTCTGTGCTGGCTCAGTCATGTTCATTGGATGGGTGCTGTCTGTACACCCAAAGACCTTCAAAAGATGAATTGGCTATTGAGTTTTGACCTCCGTGGATTCCACATATCTCTGCTGCAAGTGAGATATGAAATTGACAGATTTTGACACTGACAACAAGGAGACAGTCAGTGATGACTGTAATCTCTGGTAGTTGACTGTTTGGAAGAGCATTGGAAGAGATAAGCAGAAACTAAAAGCTCAGCAGGCTGAGAAGCAGGTTTAGAGAAAACAGAGGCCAGTGAAGGGTGCACCTTCTCAGCCCACTGTCTTCATCTACAGCAAATGTGGCAAAGACTTTCATGCCAGGGTGGGTCTTCTGCACCACACCAGGCGAAGCTTAACACAGAGTTGACCACCACAACCATTGTTTTACGAGGTAGAAGACTGCCACAGAGAGAAAGGGCGGGATTTATTGGCCCCACTGTACCTGAAAAGCAGCTCAGCATGGTGCAGCGTGGCCGATAGAAGCTAGGAAATCTCGCTCCTGGGATCTAATGCGATCTTGTGAGACATTGCGATGTAAATCCCTCCCATTGTGGGAAGTGTCATTTTTTTAGAAAATCTGCATATTAATGCAAGACAACTATTCTCACTTTAATATACAGATTCCTGAGTTATCCGAGGTGTGGAATCAATTTCCCTCATCTCGCAGACCTCGGGTGAGCACCATTCAGTACTGGTCTCCAGGAAGGGGGACAAGGAGGAATAGCACTAGTGAGGGTCTCTCAGGGATTGGCGGCCCCCGGGTGTATGCCCTTTGGGCAGGGTGGCACCTGGCACTGTTGGTGCCACATGGGTACCCTGGCAGTGCCACCTGGGTGCCAGCCTGGCACTTGCAAGGTGCTCAGGTGACACTACAAGTTGACAGGGGCAATGGTCATTTGGCGATGTCAAGCTGACATTTTCTGCACAGGTGTAGCCAGGCCAGGGATGCCCTGTGTGGGTGTTGTGGCGTACGGGGGCTGGGGTCCTTCCCATCATGCTTTGGGGCTTGGGAGGGGTTGGGGATCACTTTGGGGCCTTGGATTTCAGAACGCCGATCTCACGCTACACTGAGAAGTTTTTGTGAGCAGAGCTCCTCAGTGTGCATAATGGGGCTGTTTGCGGCCTTTGCCGCATGTTCCCCACTGAGGCCCATTATCAAACCTGAGTCTCATTTTATAGCCTTGTGTTCTCGGTGTTGTGAGCGCCGGAAACATGTGGCTAAACGCACTCACTGTGGGACTTCGTTCCCACTTAGTTAAACCGCGCCCAATGTAATGGGAAGCTATATATCCATGTCTCCATGTCTCCAAATGGCATAAAGACTAGTGCATGGCAAGTACTGTGGATGGGAGCATAAAATGACAAAGGGACATTGGGGGATTAAGCGAGTGGTCAAAACTGTTGGGAGATGGATTTTAATGCAGATAAATAATAAGTCATACATTTTGGACTGGAAAAAGGGTAGGTACATTGGAGGTCCAAAGAGATTTAGCGGGCAGCGTACACAGCGTATTAAAATGCAGAGGATTGATACAAAAATAAATCAAAAAACCCTAATGGTATGTTGACCATTATAAATAGAAGGAGACCTCGTAAAAAGGAGGACATTTTCCGACAGCTTTGTAAAGTCCTGATTAGATGACAGACAATGTATGCCACACTGAAAGAGTATAGACAGGTTCATTAAATGTTAAAAAGCTCCTAAGGGTCAATTATGAGGGCCTATTACATAAACTGGACTTGCAATCCTTGGAATATAGAAAGCTGAGGGCTGAGTTTGTTCAGTTTTTTTAGACTCATTCCAAACTGAGAGTTCCTTTTCTCAAATTGTTCTTAGGTGCATCGAGAATCAAATTCAAGGTGGTTCCTTTCATGTCTGGGAAGAATGATTCTCGCAGCTCTTTCGTTGAAGTACTCAACCACTTGCCTGAAGAATGAGCTAAAGTCTCTTGGCATTAACTGCCTTTGTTCCCACCACCCCCATCAACTCTCATGCACCACTCTCCCAATGCAGCCCCTCCACTATTTACTTCATTCTGCATTGAAGAACAACAAAATGATTCACTCAACCTTTATTTTATTAACATTCCGACAATACAGACTATAAAAAAGTAAATTACTGCAGATTATGGAATCTGAAACAAAGACAGAAAATAATGGGCAGCAGCTGGTCTGACAGTGTCTGTGGAGAGAGAAGGGAGTTTCGAGTCTGGATGACTCTTCGTCAAAACTGGAGAGAACTGGAAATAGGGTCAGATTTACACTGTTGTTGTGGGAGGATTGAACTAATGTCTTGAGAGCCACATGATCAACCCATAGTTTTTCTTCCCCTTGTTTCATCACACGGCAGCCCTTTTGAGATGCTCTCCCAGTGGCTTTAACAGAGCTGGTAGAATGCTGTTGCTGCTCATGTGTGGATTCCTGAGATGACCGTAGTTGTTGGCTCCTGTGTGCTTGAACCTGAGAGTGTGAGGCTCAGACTGGTGCAGTTTGGTCTCTGTCCTGGCAGTCTGGTCCAGCTGGCTTCCAGATGATGTATTGGTGATGGAGGTGGCTGAATGACCAAATGTACTGGCATCCTGAGTGAAGTCAACACATGGCACTGCCACACTTGAATGTTTTTGAGGATATCGGACCAGACACCAATATTTCTTCGGATACCAGACAAGGACCCAAAACGATTCTTCTTAATTTGTAAAACTGTGAGGAAAAGATACTTCAACCCAGGAGTAATAACTCTGACCAATAGATATCTTTCATGTGAAAACAAACTTTATTTTAAACACAGTAGCATCAAAAGAAAGAGCATTACAAATTAATTTCCCGATTTTCACACACGTCACTCGTGATGTGAAGAGATTCCCGCCCTAATTTGAATAATTTTTTAAAAACTAACATGTAATTCTAGGGCTTCTCCACAATATGTTCCCCCCCTCACTGAATATTCATACCTCGCCGTTATGACATCACGTCAACAAGGTACAAAAGATGTTTTTAAAATCTTGAAGCAGTTTAGGGGAAACTGCTGCGGGCACAAAGGTAAATTAATCCCTGGGGGGAGGAAGACATGTCCAGGCAGTGACCTGGCAATGTCCCCTGGCACACTGTCAGTGCCCGCTATCAGTGCCAACCTGGCAGTGCCAAGAGCGGGCCTTCAGGGAGCCCCATTGGGGGCTTTCCCCTTATGTATGGTGGGGGCCCCATGTCCAAGGGGCCGTGGGAGGGAATATATTTTTATCGCAGACTGGTGCGCCCTTTCAAGATGGTGCCCATTCACTATCACCAACTCTTTCAGGCCCCATCCTGCCAGTGTGATGGCGAAAGCCACGCCCCCAAATTTATTTTAGACAGAGTGCACTAATATATGGAGAGAACACTCAACTGTGCAGCTGAAGAGCTGGTGCCAGCTTTCTCACCTCGACCAGCAATCCCTGCATAGAGGGAAGGTTCCGCCCATGGATAGTGAAATGAGGGAAGAGTTCTGAGAGAAGTTGTTTATGCAAAAATTAGTATATGAGAGAAGAATGGTGATTTTGCCTGGTGTGACGTGAGCAAGGAGGAGATGAGTGACCATTTGTAATGAGCATGACAGGTGGTGTAATGTGGACATGTCCTGAGTAGTGAAGGATGTGATACCATGAAGGCAATTGTTAAAAGTTGTTGGGCTGAGAGGGTGAATGAAGAGCAGTACTCTCCTTTTCCCTCCAAACGAAAGACTTCAAAGACTTGCATTTGTGCTGAGTTCCAAAAAGGTGGGATTGGTCCTTGGATGCAAAGTTGCATGTATTCCTTTCTCAAGCTCCTTTTCTGGGCTTCCTCTTGCCTTCGGATGTTATCAAAAAATTGTGACTCTTCAATCAGGAGATTACTTATTGAGGGGACTGTTGTGTTTTTTCGGAAGAAAATATATCTTATTGCAAGAAATTTGTAAAGTTGAGGTAGTTTTATGCCATTCTTCAGCTGATGAAGTTAAACATTAAGTTAAATGTTATCTGGTGTTCAAGTCTTGTATTTATAAAATTATTTTTGTTAATAAATATGTTACATTAAACTTTGCAAACTTCTACAAATGTCTTACTGAAACATCAGAACACAACATTTAATTGAGATGATTATATATGAATAAGATAATTGAAGAAAAAAGGCAGAAAAATATTTTACATGGGTAACACAGTGGTACTCTAGTTAGCCTCACAACACCAGGGGCTGTCATAATATCCACTCATGTATATAATGAGATGCAGACAGGCAGTGATTGACACACACGATGACCAATGAACACACAACACAGAACAACCAATCACCAGACAAGACACCACCACTATAAAGCCCACAGGGCATTAAGACACCCGCTCTTTTGGGACCCAGACACTGAGACAGTCAGAGTGCACAAGTTAGTGGGCACTATTGCCATGTGGTGGCTAGTAAGTCTGGTCGAGCCAGTAAGAGGTCATCAGTAGATTAGTAGAGTGTCAACCCACAGCTGAACATGTACAGCAGTTCATAGTTAAATAAAACAGTGTTGGATCATCTCCGGTGTCAGACATTTGTTTCTAGCTTCCCTGCATCCAGTTGCAGTCAACGTCGAACTAACCTGCTGAACACACCAGGGGCCTGTGTTCAATTCAGACTTTTGGTGACTGTGTAATGTTTGCACATTCTCCCCGTGTATGCATTTGTTTCCTCAAACAGTCATTTTCAAAGTCAGGGTTGCGTCCTGCTGATGGGTCGAGGGCGGGTGTCGGGAGGGCCGTGGGGCCATCTGTCACAGCATTCCCTATTGCTGGAATAAGTGTCCGACGGCCGTGACGGGCTTTTAGAAATGCAGACCACCCCCCCCCACCCCCCACTCCACCCCCTCCCGGCATGCGCGCCCATTTAGCAGTGCGCAAGCCCGGAGCCCAGCGAGGCAGACCACCCCTTCCTGACATCAGCTCACTGACCCAGGAGCAGATTCTTTTTAAAAATCAATGGAGTTGCCTCTCCAGAAGCGGCATCAGAGAGCAGGTCACGTATTCCCCACACTGACGTCACGTGCTCTGGGCGCGAGAATGATTCCTCCATTTTGTAGCTGCCAGCAGTGCTGGTTTGAGCTCCAGGGCCTCTGGTGAACACCCCATGCAAAGAAGCTGAAAACAGGAACAAAGCAGTATAAAGATGATTTCTTGAGGTACGGGTTATTAATTATGCCACTGGAAATCAGGATGCAATGTTCATGTGTATTATATGCAGGGAAGTACTGCCAAATGAAAGATTAAAACCCTCAAAATGTCAAAGGCATTTCAAGATTAAGCATGGCAAGTTCGAGAACAAACTTCTTGATTTTTTTCGACAGATGCAGTGTGATCTTAAATCATCAGCTCAATATCCTTAGCAGAAATATAACATTGAATAACAATGCAAGTGAGGACCAAGCAGGCTCACCTGTCACATTAAAGATAAGTGAAAACGGTGGGTCATGACGTTTGGGCGGTGTGCATCGCAAAATTCAGGCAGTGTGGGTCACAAAGGTCGGCCAGTGTTGGTCGCGAAGGTCGGCCGGCGTGGGTCCCGAAGGATGGCCGGTTGGTCCTGGGCAAAAAAGTTTGAAAAACACTTTCCTCAAAGCATGGAATAGAGACATAGAATTCCCACAGTGCAGAAGGAGGCCATTCAGCCGATCAAATCTGCACCGACCCTCTGAAAGAGTACCCTACCTGGGTTCACTCCCACGCCCTATCCCCAGAACCTAACCTGTACATCCCTGGACACTATGGGGCAATTTGGCATGGCCAATCCACCTAATCTGCAAAGCTTTGGACTGTGGGAGGAAAGCAGAGCACCCGGAGGAAACCCACACAGACATGGGGAGAACATACAAAGTCCACACAGACACTCACCAAGGCCAGTACTGAACCCGGGTCCCCAGCACAGTGAGGCAGCAGTGCTAACCACTGTGCTGTTCCATCGTGCCGCTGCCGTTTCCTCCGGGTGCCTCATGTCTTCTCCTACGGTCCAAAGATGTGCAGGTTCGGTGGATTAGCCTAGCTAAATGCCCCTTAGTGTCTAACGGTTAGGTGTGATTATGAGGATAGGGCGGGCGCATGGGCCTGGGTAGAGTGTTCTTTCGGAGTGTCTGTGCAGACTAGATGGGCTGGATGGCTTTCTTCTGCACTGCAGTGATTCTGTAAACATTAATATAAAAAATTAATGTTACAAGGTCAGCAAAAAGTCCTGAGCACTTTTGAAATCTTATGACTGTAATCTAAATTAAAGCATACAAATATTTTTAAGCATGTCACGTAAAATTATTCAATAATATAGTGTAGATTTAAATAGTTTCACATATTTAAGTAAAGCAAATAACCAAACCTATGTTCACGTATAAATAATCACCTTTAATAATAAAATTTTAAAAATTATTTTCAAAGAATTAACAAGAATAGTAATGCCTGTTTAACGGAGGAGCAAAAAAACCTGTTAAAAAAGTCTCCATAATTTTAAAACGTTAAATAAGTGACCTGTTATTTTCCATCTAACTGTACTGTTTAAATGTCTGTCCTGAATGTACTTTCCCAAACTGGCCATATCAAAAGAGGTGGGGCTGCACTGTTTAAAAATCAGCGGCCCGTGGTTTTCCGCTGCCAGCAGGAAGATACTTATTAAATGGCGAAGCAGGATAAAGGGCTGAGTGGCCTATTCCAGCTCCCAATTCGCATATTCATATGTAGAAACCAGAACGGATCACAAATCCATCCCTTTAAGAGATGCAGATAAAACAACCTCTTGCTGACCCATCAGAAATTACTCCTCAGAAGTCGAGTGTTCTTGCCCAGTCAATCAATTCAGTTTTAGTTCACCAGTTGGACCATAATGAGGCCTGGGAGATAAAATAGCCCAAATCTATTTTGGTTGATATAGACAAGTTTTAAACTGAAACATAAAACCCACATGCCCTAAATCGATCTAGGGTTAAAATCAGGACTGTCATCATAGATATATTCAGCAAAGTTACAGCAGAAACAATGGAGGTGATTTAATTTTACTTTTATGTATTTGATATTTATTGTGTAAAATATTGATTTGAAATCTATGCTCTGGTATGAATGAGAAGCTGCCAAGGAAGAGATTATATATTCTCAGATTGCATGTGTGGACTTTTTTGGTGGAATGTGATCAGACGTTTTCATGCGTTATGATTTGTTAATACCAAAAATAGAAACTTTTTTTAAAATTACAATGAGTAAATCGCAAAGTAATAACCAATGAGAAAGAAGAAAATTGGCACATGGACTTGACAAGAATAAGATTGATAACAGACCATCAAGAGATTTGCATTTGGGAACTTGTTTATTTTTTGCAAAAAGACCTTTAATAGGAATTGCTGCAAATGTCTGTGTCAGTGAGTCAATTAGATTGGGATACAGCAGATCTTTTCATTTGAACCGAACAGTGGGCTGAAGATGGCAAAATAGAGTTGTGCAGATAAGACACCGACACCAAGCAGAGGATGAATAAGAGGAACAGTTGCTGCATCTTGGCCTAGATTTTAACCACAATGGAGAGCTTGTCCATCATGGCAAAATGACCAGAAATCCTAAATCCCACTCCTGAAAATTACACATCCTAATTTCACTGGGGCAAGGCTAGAATCAGGCCAGGGATCACATGTGTACACTTCATGGAGGCTGCTCGCCATTTAACTGACTAGCTGCCTCTGCTGAAGAGGGAATTTAGTCAGCCAGGAGTGTGAAACATGGTGCAGGCAGATTAGACCAGGTAAGAGCTGATCTGAACGAGGAAGATTTGATTGGATAGGCAGGATACTCCTTTGGATCTGGTCCCAGAACATCTTTGGGAGAGGTAAGACACCCTTTGAGATTGTTAAATGTAAACATAATTGTGTGTAAAATGTGCTTAAATTCATTGTTATCACCAAGCCTCCAAATAACTGTCAAAACTGTCCAAGAGGTTTCCAAGGATACTGGGTGAGTTGACATGGAGAGGGTCAGGGCATAGGATGATGGATGAGGAGTATGATTTGACACTAAGTTGATGCAAAGCCCCTAAAAGACCATGGAGATGTGGGAGGGGGTGGCCATAAAGGGTATGAGCACCTTGGGAGGTGGATAGAGGATAAAGGGTTGACATGTGGGTATTAAGGGCGCATGGGTAATGAGGTGGGGAACATGGGGTGACATACATTGGCATGGACGAGGCATGGGGAGTGTGTAGGGAGGGTGGAGGGGTGAGGGCTGGAAGATTTTTTTGTTCCAATCTTTAAAAAAATGTAATTCAACGAAGTGCCAGGGCACAGATGCACCTTCCACCCAGCCCACCTCCATACCCAGAGCTCCACACTCTTGGTTTATAGAATTTACAGTGCAGAAGGAGGCCATTTGGCCCATCGAGTCTGCACCGGCCCTTGGGAAGAGCACCTTACTTCAGCTCACACCTCTACCCTATCCCCTTAACCCTGTAACTTCACCTAACCTTTTGGACACTAAGGGCAATTTAGCATGGCTAATCCACCTAACCTGTTCTTCGTTGAACTGTGGGAGGAAACCGGAGCGCCCGGAGGAAACTCGCAGACAGTTACCTGAGGCCGGAATTGAACCTGGGACCCTGGAGCAGTGAGGCAGCGGTGATAACCACTGTGCCACTCTGCTGCCCAAAAGAGAAATTGGAGGATGAGAGTATCCATCCCGCTGCTAAGCGAGCACTCTACCATTTCAGCCACAGCCCCGTTCCAGTCTCACTCACTCCAACCTCTCAACCAGTCCAACACGCAAAAGAAAATCAGGCAGTTACAAACAGTTACAGGCAGCCAGGTCAGGATTGCAGAGTCGGGAATCTCTGTGCACCTGAGCTGGGAGTGAAAACCTGGGTCATTGTTTCTCTATCTCACTATTACATGCACCCAACAGTCTTAACTAAAGATTCTTTCCAAAGCATTTGACATTATTTCTCTTTTAACTCATTTAGCGTTCTAACAATTTCTGCATTTATTTAAAATAGAAGATCAATTTTTTTGTAATAATACAAAAAATGCAACAGTTGGAATTCTCCCATGACCCTATCGACAGGTTCAATGGCGGGCAGGGGGGAACAATGTGGCAGGAGTACAAAACTCGGTTTCACGCCTGCATGAATTTCCCACAGCATCTTTCGCTGGTGCCCACCATGGTGGATCGGGAAACCCAATGGAGAACAGTGCAAAACTGACTTGCTTCCCACTGATGGGATACAGATAAAGGCCCGACTGAAATCTTCCATGCACGCCCAGTTCTCCATGTTGCAAGCAGAAAAACCTGTCAGCGCAAACATCTGGAACAATGTCACGTGCAGATGTCAGGACTAACCAGACAATGCCCGGGGCTGCCTCCGGAGTTCAGAATGGAAGTTGCCATTAGCCTTGCACCCTAGGACACTGCAGCAGTGGGTACGGGAAACATCTGCAGGTAGATCTTCCAGATTCATCACCATCGAGAAGGTTCAGATTCCAGCCTCAAAGTGTTCCTGGAGTCCCATCTTGATTTTTCAGGACGTCCATCAATCATGGGTCAGTAATGTTGGGTGCCTTATCACCTTGGCACCTCGATACTGATGCCAGATTAAGCGCCATCAGGCCTGCCCTGCGGAATCCCCCGCAAAACTCCCATCTGCAAAATGAATTTGGCCACGGCTGGAAGATATGGTGTGGTTTCCTGCCTGTCTCCGTGGTGGAAAGCACACCCTGTTCCCACCCCTGCCACTGGACTTAGTCCCAGATGAGAGAATTCCGTCAATGTCTTACTGAGGGAATTGGCTTTTCCATGGATGACTTGTTGAGATTGTCAAGTTGAGAAATATTATTACAAGATAATTTCTTTTTCCATTTTTGAACCTGGTAAACTTTTCTCTCCCACAGAGTTACCATTACTCTAACCAAATATTGAGTTTGAAATAGGGATTGACTCACTTTCTCTGTATTTTTTATTCATTCGCTGGTTGTGAGCATTACCAACAAGGTCAACCAACATTGCCCATTCCTAATTGCCCTTGAGAAGATGGCAGTGAATTGCCTTCCTGAACCATTGCAGCCATGTGATGCTGGTATACTTATAGTGCTGTTGGGAAGGAAGCTGCAGGATTTTGACCCAGGGATAGTGAAGGAACATATAACAGGATAAATTTGCAAATCAGGATGTGTCTTGGAAGTAAACTTGTAGGTTGTAATGTTCTCCTTGTCCTTGTTCTCCTATGTGGTGGAGATTGTGGGTTTGGAAGATTCTGTCAAAGGAGTCTTGGTGCGTTGCTGCAGTGCACCTTGTACATGTCACATACTGCTGCCACTGTGCACTGGCAGAAGAAGAAGAGAATGATTAAAATGATGGGCAGGAGACCAATCAAACGGGCTGCTTTGTCTTGATGGTTTAAAACATTTTTAAAAATAAATTTAGAGTACCCAATTCATTTTTTTTAACAATTAAGGGGCAATTTAGCGTGGCCAATCTGCCTACCCTACACAACTTTGGGTTGTGCGGGTAAGACACATGCAAACACGGGGATAATGCGCAAACTCCACACGGACAGTGACCCAGGGCCGGGATCAAATCCAGGTCCTCAACACTGTGAGGCAGAAGTGTTAACCACTGCGCCACTAAGCCACCTCGGTTTTAAACTTCTTATGTGTTGTTGGAGCTGCACTCATCAAGGCAATTGGAGAGTATTCCAACACACTCCAGACATGGGCCTTGCAGTTGGAGTGGCTTTGGGGTGGATTCAGGAGATGAGTTACTCACCACAGGAATGTCAGAATTTGGCCTGCTGTTGCAATGAGAGCATTTATGTTGCTGGTTCGGTTAAATGTCTGCTTAATGGTAACCCCCAGGATGTTGATAGCGAAGGATTCAGCAATGGTAATGCCATTGAATATCAAAGGGAAAAGGTTAGATTCTCTTTTGTTGTAGATGGTCATTGCCTGGCACATGTGTGGCCCAAATGTTATTTACCATCAATAGGACAACCAGATTTTCAACCATTTAAATAGGGGAACTATTACCATTTTTGCCAAGCATCATATCTAGAACAATACCAAAGGATAGTCAGCCAGCATGGTAATCACTAACAACCCTTTAACAGGAATAACCATTTAAGAGTTGCCCCATAGAACCATAGATCCCTATAGTGCACAAGGAGGCCATTTGGCCCATCGAGTCTACACCGACGCCCTGAAAGAGCACCCTACCTGGGCACACTCCCGCACCCTAGCCCCACAGCCCCACCTAACCTGAACATCCTTGGGCACTATGGGGCAATTTTTTTATCATGGCTGATCCCACCTAATCTGCACATCTTTGGACTGTTGGAGAAAACCGGAGCATCCGGAGGAGAAAGTGCAAACTGCACACAGTCAACAGAGGCAGACTTGAACCTGGCACTGTGTGGCAGCAGTGCTAACCACTGTGCCTCTGTGCCGCCCTCCATGCGGATAGTTTTAACCTTGGGCAACATTGCGACATGGGTGTTATTGAATTCGCCACTTATTACTCATCATCCCTGATTTTATATTTTCATTGAAGCCCTGTTCAAGCGGGATCATCTTTGTCTGATTTAAATTTGGTGATGTGAATGCAGCCAGTGTGCTCTGCAGAACATGATGTCAGGACTGAAATTCGCAAGTTTGACAACCATGTCCCCATCTTCCCCTTGATAAGGGAGCAGCCCTTCAGACTATGCCGAAACCATATTTTTGTGAATATCTAGCGTTATGAAAAATATATTATCAATATAAATTGTAGATCATAGAATCTATTTCAAGTGGCCTTTAAAAAACATCAGCTCCAAGTTCATGTTCCTTGACACCAGTTTGCCTTCACATGAATTTAAATCACTTATGATTAAAATGAAATGATGAAAGTCTGTTTTATCAAGAATATGTACAGTGGCTAAACCAGGACAGCCGCACAAACTCAGTCTTCCTGCAATTGCTTGCAGCTGGCTCCAATACACGAGAGCACATTTGTTATCATAAACTGTGTCTGCTTTAGTAATCCAGAAAATGTTATGTCTTTTTATTGACATGTTCTGTCTGTGTGCACTGTGTCAAGAAGGAGGACGGTGCTTTGAACAGTTAAAGTTTACAATATTACAGTAGCTGATCACTTAAACAGGAATGGTAGATTCTAAGCAGAGGACTCTACGAAGACATTTGTGTGAATAATGTACAGCTTTCGCAGCCAATTTCTGTTTGTGGGAACACAGCTGAAAGTCTGGTGAATGAAACTTTTCACTCCTCAATAAATAAATTCACATCAAAAGCATGGGCATTGTATACAGCAGGAAAAATCTGCCGTCACATCCGTGTTAACTTCAGCTAAATTTCAAGCCAATCCAAATGTGATATGAGCATTTGCTGCAGCAAATCCACTTACATTCACTGTCTTAGAATTCATTATCCAAGTGCAAGGGCGTAAAGCATACATCTGGTGCAATGTACAGTTGCAATCACGGTTCTGTGATCAGAATCAGAAGCAAGAGCCTTGTTCAACTTATTCCCCTCCCTCATCCACCAAGGCCAGTACTGCTGTGACAGGTGAATCCTTGGATTTTAAAATTTGCACAACTTGTTTATTTTGTTATATTTTCTGAGTAGCAGCACAAAGGAAATGAGGAAAGGGGTAACTTAAAAGGGAAACACCTAAGAAGAGTTGTACCAATATTTGAGTAAGATGGGGGATACTGCATAAAATCTCAGCACCGTCTTAAACATTTACTCCCTCCACCATTGATACACTTTGTCTACAATGCATACTATCTACAAGACACACTGCAGCAACTTATCAAAGCTCCTTCAACAACACCTCCAAAACCTGTGACCTCCACCACCGAGAAGGACAAGGGCAGCAGGTGCAAATGAGAATGCTGTCAGTTGAAAGTTACCCTCCAAGTCACCTACCATACTAATTTAATGTTATATTTTCACTCATTTACTGTCGCTGGCTCAAAATCCTGCAACTCCCTCCCGAGCAGCACCATAGGCGTACCTACATCACACACAGACTGCAGTGATTCAAAAAGGTGACCTAAGGCAATTGGGGTTGGGCAACTCCTGCTGGTTTGCCTGTCATGAATGTGGGCGTTCTATATCAGATCTTCTTTGGTAACACAGTAGTATTGCTGAGATCCTTGCTGAAGAAACAATTTTTTAGAAATTAAGTTTTGGATCTTTCGTCCCAATCTCTAATCGTTTCGTCCATTTTACTTCACCTATCGAGAGGCATCCTGCCAGTCCCCCATTGTAGCATCCAATTGTTTAAATATATTTAGTGTGTTAACCATAATTTCAAATGTTGATCACCTTCTATTTGATTAAGGAGTTCCAGGTATCAATCTAAAAATGACCATTTTCCAATTCAACTTAAATACTCTTGTCTTACTCCCACAATTTAACCGTTAACATGTTTGGTGGGAACATATTATCCCAGGCAATAGGAAATGTGGTTCTGTAAATTGATCATAGTAGAGAAATGGTGCTAGGAAAACTGATGGGATTGAAGGCGGATATATCCCCAGGACCTGAGAATCTGCATCCCAGAGTGCTTAAGAAGGTGGCTCTGGAAATAGTGGATGGATTGGTGGTTGTCTTCCGGGATTCTATAGACTCTAATACTGTCTCTGCAGATCGGAGAGTAGCTCATGTCACTCCGACATTCAAAAAGGGAGGTAGAGAGAAAGCAGGGAATTGTAGACCAGTAAGCCTAACATCGGTAATGGGGAAAATGCTTCAATCCATTATCAATGACTTTATAGCGGCACATTTGGAAAGCAGTGGCAGGATTAGTCAGAGTCAGCATGGATTTATGAAGGGAAAATCATGCTTGACAAATCTGTTGGAATTCTTCGAAGAGGTAGCCAGTACAGTCGACAAGGGGGAGCCAGTCGATGTGGTATATTTGGACTTTCAGAAGGCATTTGACAAAGTCCCACATAAGGGATTATTGTGCAAAATTAAAGCACATGGGATTGGGGGAAATGTATTGAGGTGGATAGAAAACTGGTTGGCAGAGAGGAAACAAAGAGTAAGGAATAATGGGTCCTTTTCAAATTGGCAGGCAGTAATTAGTGGGGTACCACATGGATCGGTGCTGGGACCCCAGCTATTCACAATATATATAAATGATTTGGATGAGGGAACAAAATGTAACATCTCAAAGTTTGCAGATGATACCAAATTAGGTGGGAGGGTGAATTGTAATGATGCAAGGCTCCTACAGCAAGATCTGGACAGGTTGGGCGAGTGGGCAAATCAATGGCAAATGCAGTGTAATTTGGATAAGTGTGAAGTTATTCACTTTGGAAGCAAAAACAGGAAGGCAGATTACTACCTGAATGGTGTAAATTGGGAGAGGGGAGTGTGCAGCGGGACCTGGGTGTTCTTGTGCACTATTCGCTGAAGGTAAGCATGCAGGTACAGTAGGCGGTAAAGAAGGCTAATGGTATGCTGGCTTCATTGCAAGCGGTTTGAGTATGGAAGCAGGGATCTGTTTTTGAAATTGTACACAGCCTTGGTGGGGCCACACTTGGAATATTGTGTGCAGTTTTGGTCTCCTTCTCTGAGAAAGGATATTCTTGCTCTCGAGGGAGTGCAGCGAAGGTTTACCAGACTGATTCCAGGGATGGCGGGACTGTCGTATCAGGAGAGGTTGACTAGGTTGGGATTGTTCTCGCTGGGGTTCAGAAGAATGAGGAGGGGATCTCATCAAAGAGACTTATAAAATTCTAACAGGACGTGACAGGGTAGATGCAGGGAAGATGTTACCAATGAAGGGTTTGTCCAGAACCAGAAGTCACAGTCTGAGCATTCAGGGTGAAACATTTTGGATGGAGATAAGAATATAGAACATGCAGTGCAGAAGGAGGCCAGTCGGCCCATTGAGTCTGCAACTACCCACTTAAGCCCTCACTTCCACCCTATCCCGGTAACCCAATAACTCCTCCTAACCTTTTTGGTCACTAAAGGCAATTTATCATGGCCAATCCACCTAACCTGCACGTCTTTGGACTGTGGGAGGAAGCCGGAGCACCCGGAGGAAACCCACGCAGACACGGGGAGAACATGCAGACTCCGCACAGGTATGACCCAGTGGGGAATTGAACCTGGGACCCTGGCGCTGTGAAGCCACAGTGCTAGACACTTGTGCTACCGTGCTGCCCGTTAAGGAGACATTTCTTCACACAAAGAGTGGTGAGCCTGTGGAATTCATTACCACAGGAAGTAGTTAATGCTAAAACTTTGAATATATTCAAGAGGCGGCTGGATACAGCACTTGGGGAGACTGGGATCAAAGGGTGTGGGGAGAAAGAAGGATTAGGCTATTGAGTTGGATGATCAGCCATGATCGCAATGAATGGTGGAACAGGCTCGAAGGGTCAAAAGGCCTCCTCCTGCTCCTATCTTCTATGTATCTATGTATCTATGTATCATTTCAATGTCTGTAACAGCCACATCAATGCAGCATTCATCTGAAGTCTGATGTTGACTAAAACTGCTGCCATTGCAACTATGACATAGGCTCATAGTGAACACAACTGGAGTAGAGTCAAGTGGAGCGCTACTAACTCACCAACATAAGCACATTTTGACATATTCTCCGCTCTAGCAGGCAAGTGGTTATGGGGTTTGATAGGAGGTTGCATTATGAAGTCAATGACAGAGCACATACTATTAGTCGGCACAGTGCCTTGACCTGGAAGTGCTTAATGCCGTCAACAAATGCAAAGTGAGTTAACTCTCATTTTCTATTAAGAGCAACCCTTAGCCTAAGAGCACAGAAAAATGTTATTTTAAAAAGACTTTGGTTCACTGAACCTCATGTAACAAGGGTTGTTTAGTCTAACGTGTACTGGGTCAAGCGTCATTTCTGTCACTGATAAAAGCAATGTTTAACCTTTGCTTCTCAAGATTCTGTTTATTTGATTTTATTCACTCAAAAATCTGTTGAGAGTGGGGGCTGTTGGAGAAAGAAAGTAAAACTTTGGATTATACCTTCTGTTGGTTATTAAAAATTGCTGCCCATGATATCACAAATAATGTTTTAATTTTTTTTTAAAGGCAGATATGAAACAGGCTACGATACAGGCACATTGGACATAGTCTGCACTTTGTGACTGTTACAGGCTGTATACAATTTCTACTCTAAATATAAGAGTCTGGAATAAGTAAATAAATCTGAAGTTTTGTTGCTTTCTTGGACGAAGCTTGTTATTGATGGGAGCAGTAGCCAAGCCAGAGTGTGTTCACAGAAAAAGAGGGAGGCAGCATGGCCTTCTGCTAACTGTTACTGAATCTTATTTCCAGTATAATCTCAGTCAATTTTCTGGCCGAGATTGCAACCACTTCCCAGACTAATTAATCACATTATCCACAGAACTGTACTTGTCTCTGTCTTGACTAACTTGCACTCAGGTAATCTTTATATTGGTCGGGAAACTTGGAAGTGTAGTATAATGATTTGCAGGAACCAGATCAAAGTGAACACTGTATCTCATTCCAGGACTGTTTTGGGCAATTAGTAAACAAGGGGGCCGAATTATATGAGGCATTGGATTCTCCACACGTACATGCCCCCAGCTAAAAGGCTGGCGGTGGGGGGCCCTGCAGAGGGGAGCACTGCAGCCATTTAACAGCCAATGACATTTAGTCGACTTGCGATGGGATTTTCATTCTTGTGGATCTGGAAGACCTGCCTCAGGATTTCAAGAGGTGTATGGCATTGGTTGAGATTTGAATATGTGTAAGGGGGTTCTTGCCAGTGCCAAGCTGGCAGACTCCAGCAAATGGGTGGAGGGCTGGTGTGTGAGGGGACATGGGGGGAGGGCAATTTGGGTGAGGGAGGATCTGGTGGGTCGAGGGAGCCCCTTGAATAGAGACCCCTACCACCACTCACCAGCACGCCATGCAGGGAACCTGGTGAGGTGACCGGTTGGCTTGGGACTCTCTTTCCACCTGATAAATCCCAACAGCAACGGGATAGGATGTCTATGTGGGCTTTAACTGACCACTTTCATGGCCTTAATTGGCCCACTGGCAAGTCAGCAGCCTTAGGCCAGCCCCATTACTGGTGTAATTGCGATGGGGGTAGGGGCAGGCAGGTAGGTCGCAGGCAGGCTGCCAACTGGGTTTAGTAAGCTCCCCCCAACTCTTCCCATCGCCCCACCTTCAAACCTATTGACAGGAGTGCATAGAATTGAGCCTGGGTATTCTTTACAAAAGATGGGTACTTTGCTTTTCAACTTCCTCCTCCAGTTTTAACTTGATGTGAAACCAAATATTTATGATATGTTAATACACAGACATCATTAGTTTGCTGATCAGCATTTCAATCGGGAAAGATACTTTTCATAAAACCATGACTTTTTACAACGTTCTATTTTACGCACACATGGAGAAATTCAACATTGCTATGCCCATTTTTTGACATGTTGATGACAAAATGTAGCCATGTGACGGCCCAAGCCAATTGGTAAGTGCATCTGGTTACTATCAAATTTGTCTGGGTCTTCTTTTGAGAGGTCCTCGTATCTGCCTGAGGTAAGTGCAGGTCTCATTTCAACATTGAAATGAAGATTCTGTGCCCATTTCAGGACTCATTTTCTATAATTAGTTCAGTTTAATCAAAGCTCTCTGACTCATTTTCCCCGGTCTTCAATGCCCTCAAAGGGTCATATGGAGACCATCGAAGGAGCAGTCGGGAACAGATTTTTCTTATGCATCCATTAATACACAAAGGTCATTGCTGGCTTGCACCTTCCTCTCACATTGTCTTCCCTCCCACCTGCCCCAGAGCTTAGCATGTAGGCCCAATAAAATTTGATAGTCCCCATCTGGTGAGCCTCATCAGGATTTTTCATTGGCGTCCACAGCCAATTTAGGGCAGTCTTTGGGCAATTGCAGCATTCATGCAGTTGAGGCCCAGGAACATGCACAAATGAATTTCAACTCCCCAGTGTCACTATCAAGCACTCTAAAATAAGGAAGGTAGGATTAATTGTTAAGTAAAACTTATAATCTACTTTAGCAATCTGCATGGTAGCACAGTGGTTAGCACTGTTGCTTCACAACGCCAGGTCCCAGGTTTGATTCCCAGCTTGGGTCACTGTCTGTGCGGAATCTGCACATTCTCCCCGTGTCTGTGTGGGTTTCTTCAGATGCTTCGGTTTGCTCCCAGCAGTCCTGAAAGACATGCTGTTAAGTAATTTGGACATTCTGACTTCCCCCTCCGTTGAACCCAAACAGGTGCTGGAATGTGGCAATGAGGGGCTTTTCACAGTAACTTCATTACAGTGTTAATGTAAGCCTACTTGTGACAATAAAGATTATTTTTTAAAAAAACAATCCATCCTGACTTTGTCAGAGCAGTCCATAGTAAAATAATGTGACATTTGTATTCCCCACACCTGGCCATCATTGTTGTCACTCAAGATTTAAAATGCCTCTCAAATAACAGGTGGTTCTGTGCCGTGGGCCAAGTCTGTCAAAAATCTATTTTCAAATTCATTTCAATAAGAACCCTTACAAGTAGTGGAGAGGAAATATTTATCTTAATCAGTCTATCCCAATTCAGATCGAAGTTGAAAATATACAAGACATATGGGGTTGATTCCTATGTTTGGCGCAAGGTGAGAAATGGGAAATAGTTTTACACCTGGCATGATCAGTTAAAGTTGACCCCAACGTCTCTATCTGTAGAGCGCCTGCCATGGTGTGAAACACTTTTGTTTTGATTTTGATTAACTATAACCCCTTCAGTTTTCTTATCCTTTCCGAAGCTATTACTTTCTCATTTTGAAATACTAACATTTGACAAATAGACTTCAGAGGTTACTTGCGAATGGAAAGACTGAAATCATGGCCTGTGGGAGTAAAGCCTGGGTCAGAGTAATAGAGGTCTGTGCCATAAAAAGTGAAAATGATTTACAGGAAGTTACAGTGTGCTACAGAAAGCGCAATTGAGTATTTGAAGTAAAACTGGCCACAGGCAGGGAAGCAATAACAAAAAGCTATCAGATATATAGGGAGTGAAACTGAGTCATGAGGAACACAGATAGGGCAATAAGGAATAAGCCGACTTGCAAGGAGTGGAAACAAGACATCAAAATATAATACAGGGAGCAGAATCAGGCCCTCAAAATGGAGCGGGAATAGACAATGTGTTGGAGGAGGTAAGGGGAAAAGTCCCAGAAAATAGCACTGAAAGCTTGTTGTCATTAATGGGTCATGTAAACTGGAAATAAACCATAGATTGAACTGATGTAAAGAAATGGAAATGGACCATATTAGTAAAAGCTGTTATCAAGTAACTGCACCTACAGAAAGGTACCTGTGGTTTCTCTGCAGGCAGAATTACCTTGGATGATTTTCTTGCAACATTTTACCAAAAATCTAATAACAGATTGGAATTTCATAAAGCAAAATAAGCAAGCAAGCAACAACAACAACAGCAAAACAGAAAATGTTTCATCTATTTTTTAACTTCAACATCGAAGAATGTTCCAAAGCGGTTCACAGAAACATAAGGACATAAAACACAAGCAGTGATTGAAAGATTGGTGAACACCATGAGTTTTCATGAGGGTCTTAATGGAGGAGACAAAATTGGAGAGGTGAAAATGGAAAATGCTCTCAAACCCGTCTCTAACCGACCATATCTGATGTTAGTGGAGGCCAGCCAACAGTGGCAGTAACCAACATGCACCCAGGTGATGAGTGACTGATTTAAATATTTCGATACGGTTATGTCTTAGATGTTTTCTCAGTTCTAGCTACAACACTAGCTCATCAGATTTCCCAGGCTTCTCGAAACCTAACAGCTAAATGGAGTTGAGGGCTCATGCAGGAAACAGGTAAGTGCTTTTCAGTGCTGCTTGTGAGCTAGGAGGGAGAGAAATGTTTCCCCACACCTGCCCTTACTCCTCCAGCAAACATGTCAACCATCCCAGAGATTATAAGGAAAAATGTATGATAGTAATAATAATCTTTATTAGTGTCACAAGTAGGCTGACATAACACTGCAATGAAGTTACTGTGAAAATCCCTTAGTCGCCACATTCTGGCGCCTTTTTGGGTACACTGAGGGAGAATTCAGAATATCCAATTCACCTAACAGCACGTCTTTAGGGACTTGTGGGAGGAAACCGGAGCACCCGGAGGAAACCGAACGCAGACACTTGCAGACTCCACACAGACAGTGACCCATGCCGGGCATCGAACATGGGTCCCTGGCGTTGTGAATCAACAGTGCTAACCACTGTGCTGAATAGTTGAGATATTGGACGCAATTCTACAGCCGCATCTCGGTTCAGTGAGAGCGCGACGCGGCCATTACGTTGAGGCCAGAATCGAGAACCGTGTTGGGTGCTGATTGGTTTGTGATCTAACCCACGCACTCACATTGAGGAAAACAGGATCGCGGCATGGCGTGAAACGTACAATTAGTACTTAAAGCCAATCTCCATGCAGAGTCTGCACGTTCGCCCCGCGTCTGTGTAGGTTTCCTCCGGGTGCTCTGGTTTCCTCCCACAAGTCATTGAGTTTCTTCATGGCAGATTTTGGTTTTTGATAGACAAGGGAGTAAATGAATATAAAGAACAGACAAGAAAGAGAAGAGCAGGCCAGAGCCAGATCAGCCAGATCGTTTTGAATGGTGGATCAGGCTCGAAGGGCCGAAAGGCCTACTCCTGTTTCTAATTCCTATGATTCCTCTATATCTAAACGTTTCCATCAAATACTCAGGAATTTGAACTGCAGTTCAAGATGTGCAACTGATTGCTGTTGCACATCAGTGTCTTTTCCACACATTTTTAATCCATGCTAACACAGTGAATATCTAAGTTCTTTCTGGAATTACACACTTTGGAATTTTTGTGCTCCCCTTGAGCATGTTATCGCCCCTTTGTTGTACAGAGTGACTATCGCTCTGGAACCGACAGTAGGAAATTACGTTTCTATGCAGCTGAGAAAACAGTAATGATGTGCACAGAGATAGGTGAACTCTGCTTCAGAACACTCCATGCATTGTCAAATAACTGTAATAAATATCAGAGCCACATGGAAATAAACAAGCCATTTATTCATATTTTATTCTAAAATCATAAATAAATGGTTCGGAGTTTGCAGATAATCTAAGTTGGCAGGAAATCATGTTCTTTTTAAAAAAGAGTCAAAACTAATTTGTAACAGATAAGCCTCAAAGGCAGAACTTTTGGAAATTAATATACAAGCGCCAAGTGAAGGGAAGGAAGGGATTAATTGAATTGGCCATGTTGCTTGAATGTTCCTGATAGAAATATTTCACTGATAGTAATAAAGGTAGACAGAGTGTGGCGGCCTCTCTGAATGTCATTATTCCTTGCTGTCATTTTCAAAAACATCTCTTGAGTGGTTCCTACAGGGTTATTAACAATGGGGTAACATTTCACACTGAATAAACATTGTGGACTCCTTGATAAGAGATTTTTAAAAAATGATTCTGTAGGAGGCAGCCTTACAGTTTTTACTTTTCTTGCTTTTCAAAATGGAATTTAGAAAGTCTCCTTTTTGCAGAATCCATCACCAAGAGTGGCTTGGTAGCACCACTACTGACCGAGCTGGTCAAGTCTGAAAGGACTAAAGGTGAGGATTGTCAGGTTTAACTTAGGAAGAAAATATGAAAGACACTTTCTTTCACATTCTCTGCCCCCACCTCACCCACCCCTCCTCTCACCTCTCTTTTCCTCTAACCTCTCTTTTCCTTCTCCTCTCTTCCGCTTCTCTATCTCTTCTCTCCAAGATGGTGCTGGTGGATTGGTAGTGTCACTGGACTGGTGATTCAGAGACACAGGGTAATGCTCCTTGAAATTTAAATCCAATAAATATCTGGAATTAAAGTCTAATAATGACCTTGAAACCATTGTCGATTGTCACAAAAAACTCAGCTGGTTTACTAATGCCTTTTGTCCTCTCCTGGTCAGGAGCACATGTGACTCCGGAACCACAGCAATGTGGTTAGGCGGGATTCTCCGAGTCTCCGCACTGGAACCGTGTTCGGCGCGGCGGTGGTGAATGGGCTTGAAACCTGCGAACGGGCCCGGAGCCACTCCCGCATTCAGTCGCCGGAGAATCGCCCCGAATCAGGCGTAGGCAGCCGACGTGGCGCTGGTCGGGGGCCATTGAAAAAGGCCCCAGTGGCGATTCTCCAAAGTCAACTGGCCAAGTTCCCGCCGGCGTGGTTCTCTCTTGGTTCCACCCGGTGGGCACTCGGCGTGGCGGCTGCGGACACAGTCTGCGGCCGCCCTGAAAGAGGTCGGGGGTTCCGTCGCTGGCAGGGCCTCCTGGACAGCCAGGTTTCCGATCGGGGGGGGGAGGTGCGATCTGGGGGGAGCCTATGTTGTCGGTGCCGGTCCGCGGTGTGGGCCGGCCATGTCACGCGGCACGGCCGACCGAGGCCGCCATCGTGCACATGCACGGACCCACGACCGGAAGTGCAGGCCCTGTATTGGCAGCCAGAGCTGCAAGGAGCACTCCAGGTAAGTCCAGAGTGATTTGCGCGCATTTTTCGCAGGCATGGGGACATAGCCCCATTACTGGAGAATTCCGCCCATTGTTTCTTAAATGTAAACCGCTACAAATACAAATACGAATAAGAAGGAAAAGAAACGGCCAGAGCACCCAGCAAACCCAGCTGTGTGAAACCTGCAAAGTCCTCCTTACTAACATCTGAGGGCTTCTACCAAAATTGAGAGAGACTAGTCAAGCAACAACCTGACATAATCATAATTTATAGATAACATCCCAGACAACATAATCATTATCCCTGGGCCTTATACAGGACATACCCATTGACAAGACAAATCGAGCTGAGGTGGCAGCACAGTGGTATACAGTTGGGAGAGGAATTGCCCTGGGAATCCGGACCCCATGAACATCGGATCTGGACTCCGTGAGGTCTCATGGCTTCAGGTCAAACATGGGCAAGGAAGTCTCCTGCTGATAACCATGTAGAATCCACCGACAGCTGATGAACACCACTTGGAGGAAGCACTGAGGGTGGGAAGGGCCACAGAATATTCTCTGGGTGGGGATCTTCAATGCCCTTCACCAAGAAGGCCCAGTAGCACCACTACTGACCAAGCTGGCTGAGTCCGAAAATAACATAGCTGCTAGACTGGGACTTCACTGGTGGTGAGGAAACCAACAAGAGGGAAAAACATAAGAACACAAGAACATAAGTACTAGGAGCAGGAGTGGGCCATCTGGCACCTCGGGTCTGCTCCACCATTCAATGAGATCATGGCTGATCTGTTGTGGAATCAGCTCCACTTTCCGGCCCGAACACCATGGGCGCGATTCTCCGCAAATGCGGAGAGTTGTAAAGGCTGCCGTGAAACTGGCCGTGTTTCACGGCAGCCTCCGCGCCCCCTCCCGGGACCCGATTCTCCCCCCCGGTCGGGGCTAGCAGCGCGGCCCCGTGAAGAACGGCATCGCGAGCTTAGCGACCGTCACTAAGCCCGTGCGCCAAGCGTCACGGCGGCTGACGCGCACGATGACGTCAGCCGCGGACTGATCCTGCGGGGCGGCGGAGGAACAAAGAGTGCACGAGTATCGGACCCGCTGCCCGCGATCGGTGCCCACCGATCGCAGGCCCATGCCACCCTTGGCCGTGCCAATCGGTGCCATGGTTGTCCAGGACGACACTTTGCGGCCGTTTTCATGAGCGGTGAGAGCAGGTGTGTTTGCGTTCGTGAAAATGGCCGTAAAGGCCTGGGAACTCGGCCCATCGGCCGGGGAGAATCGCTGTTCGCCGTAAAAAACGGCGAGCAGCGATTCGTGTTGTGGTGCGGCCGTGGGGGGGGGGGGGGGGGGGGAGAATAGCGGGAGGTCCGAAAAATGTCAGGAAGGCCCTCCCGCTATTCTCCGACCCGTCGTGGGCAGCGGAGAATCGCGCCCCATAACTATCTATCTTTACCTTAAAAACATTTAATGAAGAAGCCTCAACTGCTTCACTGGGCAAGGAATTCCATAGATTCACAACCCTTTGGGTGAATCTATACCCACATCTATCCTATCTACTCCCTTCATAATTTTATATGTTTCTATAAGATCCCCCCTCATCCTTCTAAATTCCAACGAGTACAGTCCCAGTCTACTCAACCTCTACTCATAATCCAACCCCTTCAGGTCTGGGATTAACCTAGTGAATCTCCTCTGCACACCCTCCAGTGCCAGTACGTCCTTTCTCAAGTAAGGAGACCAAAACTGAACACAATACACCAGGTGTGGCCTCACTTCCACCTTATACAATTGCAGCATAACCTCCCCAGTCTTAAACTCCATCCCTCTAGCAATGAAGGACAAAATTCCATTTGCCTTCTTAATCACCTGTTGCACCTGTAAACCAACTTTCTGTGACTCATGCACAAGCACCCCCAGGTCTCTCTGCACAGCAGCATGCTTTAATATTTTATCATTTAAATAATACTGTAGTCCCATTTGCTGTTATTCCTACCAAAATGGATAACCTCACATTTGTCAACATTGTATTCCATCTGCCAGACCCTAGCCCATTCACTTAACCTATTCAAATCCCTCTGCAGACCTCCAATATCCTCTGCACTTTTCGCTTTACCACTCATCTTAGTGTCATCTGCAAACTTGGACACATTGCCCTTGGTCCCTAACTCCAAATCATCTATGTAAATTGTGAACAATTGTGGGCCCAACACGGATCCGTGAGGGACACCACTAGCTACTGAGTGCCAACCAGAGAAACACCCATTAATTCCCACTCTTTGCTTTCTATTAATTAACCAGTCCTTTATCAATGCTACTACTTTACATTTAATGGCATGCATCTTTATCTTCTGCAGCAACCGTTTGTGTGGCACCTTGTCAAAGGCTTTCTGGAAATCCAGATATACCACATCCATTGGCTCTCCATTATCTACCGCACTGGTCATATCCTCAAAAAATTCCACTAAATTAGTTAGGCACGACCTGCCCTTTATGAACCCATGCTGCGTCTGCCCAATGGGAAAAATTCTATCCAGGTGCCTCGCTATTTCTTCCTTGATGATAGATTCCAGCATCTTCCCTACTACTGAAGTTAAGCTCACTGGCCTATAATTACCCGCTCTCTGCCTACCTCCTTTTTTAAACAGTGGTGTCACGTTTGCTAATTTCCAATCCACCGAGACCACCCCAGAGTCTAGAGAATTTTGGTAAATTATCACTAGTGCATTTGCAATTTCCCTAGCCATCTCTTTTTGCACTCTGGGATGCATTACATCAGGGCCAGGAGATTTGTCCACCATTAGCTTGCCCATCACAACCTCCTTAGTGATAACAATCCCCTCAAGGTCCTCACCTGTCATAGCCTCATTGCTATCAGTCACTGGCATGTTATTTGTGTCTTCCACTGTGAAGACTGACCCAAAAAACCTGTTCAGTTCCTCAGCCAGTTCCTCATCTCCCATTATTAAAACTCCCTTCAAATCCTCTAAAGGACCAATATTTACCTTAGCCACTCTTTTTTGTTTTATATATTTGTAGAAACGTTTACTGTCTGTTTTTATATTTTGAGCAAGTTTACTCTCATAATCTATCTTACTCTTCTTTATAGCTTTTTTAGTAGCTTTCTGTTGCCCCCTAAAGATTTCCCAGTCCTCTAGTCTCCCACCAATCTTTGCCACTTTGTATGCTTTTTCCTTCAATTTGAAACTCTCCTTTATTTCCTTAGATATCCACGCTCGATTTTCCCTCTTTGTACCATCCTTCCTTTTTGTTGGTATAAACCTTTGCTGAGCACATTGTTTGGAAGGTTCTCCACTGTTCCTCAAGTGTTCCACCATAAAGTATTTGCTCCCAGTCTACCTTAGTTAGTTCTTCTCTCCTCCCATTGTAATCTCCTTTGTTTAAACACAAAACACGAATATTTGATTTTACCTTCTCACCCTACATCTGTATTTTAAATTCCTCCATGTTGTGATCGCTCCTTCCGAGAGGATCCCTATCTATGAGATCATGAATCAATCCTGTCTCATTACACAGGACAAGATCTAGGACCGCTTGTTCCCTCGTAGGTTCCATTACATACTGTTCTAGGAAACTATCGCGGATACATTCTATAAACTCCTCCTTAAGGTTGCCTTGACCAACCTGGTTAAACCAATCGACATGTAGATTAAAATCTCCTATGATAACTGCTGTACCATTTCTACATGCATCAGTTATTTCTTTGTTTAGTGCCTGCCCCACCATAACTTTACTATTTGGTGGCCAAATAGTAAAAACATACTTGACCTCATACTCCCAATCTGCCTGTTGCAGATGCATCTGTCCATGTTAATATTGGTAAGAGTGACCGCCGTTCAGTCCTTGTGGAGACTAAATCCCGTCTTCACATTGGGGATACACTCCATCATGTTGTGTCACTCTATAACTGCAAGTAAATGGGATAGATTCAGAACAGATCCAGCAACTCAAAGCTAGGCATCCATTTAGCGATGTTGGTCATCAGCAGCAGCAGAACTGTACTCAGCCATAATCTGCAAACATCATGGCCCGGCATATCCCCCACTCTATCGTTATCACCAAGTCAGCGGATCAACCCTGATTCAATGAAGAGTGCAGGAGGACATACCAGGAGCAGCGCCAGGCACACCTAAAAATGACGTACTAACATGGTGAAGCTACAACACAGGGTTACTTGCATGTCAAACAACATAAGTAGGAAATGATAGACAAAGCTAAGTGATCCCACAACCAACAAATCGGATGTAAGCTCTGCAGTCCCACCACATCCAGCTATGAATGGTGGTAGACATTTAAACAACTCATTGGAAGAGGAGACTCCACAAATACCCCCATCCTCATTGATGGAGGAGCCCAGCACATATGTTCTAAAGTCAAGGATGAAGCATTCGCAACAATCGTCAGCCAGACGTTCCAAGTGGATGATCCATCTTGGTCTCCTGCAGATGTCCCCAGCATCACAGATGCCAGTCTTCAGCCAATTTGATTCACCCCACGTGATAGCTCTTGGGGCTAAAGGGATCAAGGGATATGGTAGGAAGGCGGGATCTGGATATGATCAGCCATGATCGTAATGAATGGCAGAGCAGGCTCCAAGGGCCAAATATCCTCCCATGCTTCTATTTTCGATGCTTCTATGTAAGGGCAGCAGCGTGGCGCTATGGTTAGCACTGCTGCCTCATGGTGCAGAGGACCCGGGTTCGATCCTGACCCGGGTCACTGACTGTGTGGAGTTTGCACATTCTCCCCGTGTATGCATGGCTCTCACCCCCACAACCCAAAAAGATGTGCAGGGTAGGTGGATTGGCCATGCTAAATTGCCCCTTAATTGAAAAAGCAAAGAATTGGGTACTCTAAATTTTTTTAAAATAAATTCTTGGTTTTTATGTTTTTATGTCAAGAAGAAGCCTAGGCACTGGATACTGAAAAGGTTAAGACCCCTGGCAATATTCCAGCAATAGTACTGAATACTTGTGCTCCCGAACTTGTGCCCCCTGTCAAGCTGTTACAGTACAGCTATAACACTGGCATCGATCGGCAATGTGGAAAATTGCCCAGTACAATTGTCTTGTACACAAAAAGCAGGGCAAATCCAACACAGCTGATTACCACCCAACAATTTACTCTTGATCATCAGTAAATTAGTGTAAGGGGTCATCGACAGTGCTATAATGCAGCACTTTCTTCACAATAACTTGCTCACTGACACTCAGTTTGGGTTCCGCCAGGGTCACTCATCTCCTGACCTCATTACAGCCTTGATTCAAACATGGACAAACGAACTGTAAGCCAGAGGTGAGATGAGAGTGACTGCCCTTGACATCAAGGCAGCATTTGACCGAGTATCGCATCAAGGAACCCTCGCAAAACTGGCGTCAATGAAAATCAGGGGGGAATACTCTCCATTGGTTGGAAACATACCTAACACAAAGGAAGATGGTTGTGGTTGTTGTAATTCAGTCATCTTGGTCCCAAGACATCACTGCAGGAGTCCCTTGGGGTATTAGGCCTGGGCACAACCATCTTCAGCTATTTCAGCTTCCAAAAGAAGGCAGATGTGGGGATGGTAGCTGATGATTGCACAATGATCAGCACCATTCATGACTCCTCAGACACTGAAGCAGTCCATGTGCAAATGCAAAAAGCCTGGACAATATCCAGGTTTGGGTTGACAAGTGTCAAGTAACATTTGCGTCATACAAATGCCAGGAAATGACCATCTCCAATGAGAGAGAATCAAACCATCGCACCTTGAAATTCAATGGCATTACAATCACTGAATCCCCCAATATCAAAATCCTGGGGGTTACCATTGACCAGAAACTAAACTGGAGTCGCCATATAAATACTATAAGATCTGGTCAGGGGTTAGGAATTCTGTGGTGAGTAACTCACCTCCTGACTCCCGAAAACCTGTCCACCATCTCCAAAGCACAGGTCAGGAGTGTGATAGAATAATCCCCACTTTCCTGGATTAGTGCAGCCCCAACAACACTCAAGAAGTTCAAAACCATCAAGCTAAAGTAACCCGCTTGATTGGCACCCCTTCCACAAACATTCAAACCCTCCACCACTGATGTGCAGTAGCAGCAGTGTGTACTATCTACAAGATGCACTGCAAGAACTCACCAAGGCTCCTTCGGCAGCACCTTCCATACCCAGAATCACTACTACCCAGAAGGACAAGGACAGGAGACCTGGGAACACCATCACCTGAAAGGTCCCTCCAAGCTACTCAACATCCTGACTTGGGAATATATCACCATTCCTTCACTGACGCTGGGTCAAAATCCTGGAACACCTCCTTAATCACACTGTGGGTGTACCTACACCACATGGACTGCAGCAGTTCAAGAAGGCAGCTCAACACCACATCTCAATGGCAATTAAGGATGGGCAACAAATGCTGGCCTAACCAGCGAAGCATACATTCCATAAAAATACATTCAAAAATATATATTTCTCTCCCCCTTTATTTTTACAATCACAAATATTGGCTGCTAAAGCAGTCATGTAGAGGAGTGCAGTGCTGCCTGCTATGAGTGGTTGACGCACCTCTCGTGTTCTTTGTGTTGCTAATTTTAGGATGGTTGGTGTCGTGTTCACAGAGACCACAAATAGCTTTTAAATTGAACAAAGCTGTAGATTTATTAACACTACTTAATTGGATTCAAGATTAACTCCTATATAATATACAGTTGATAATAAACATAAAATCTACACTCATCTATTCTAATCTCTACAATATTACATTAACTATGATCTGCTCTCACTCACACTATTTTTCCTTCAGTCTGTACTCTAGCTTTTTCCTCAAACTCTCACCCCCAAGGCTTAGCATCAATGCTTTATTTGGGTGTACATCTAGCTCCCTCTAGTGGTTGATTTAGACATTTCATTAACCCTCACAGTTTTTTACATTTTTGATAATTTGACAACACCCTCTTTTTGTTTTGCTCAAGCATGTTCCAGAACGTTTGACAGCTTTTGTGCCAGTTCTTGTAAAAATTTCCAGAAGGAAAAGTGGATTCCCAATCCAGGAAACTCTCAAAAATTCCAGGAGACTTCAACACAATTTTTTTATCAGTACTTTCTTGTTTTATATAAACTTAGAGTACCCAATTCATTTTTTCCAATTCAGGGGCAATTTAAAGAGGCCAATCCACTTACCCTGTACATCTTTGGGTTGTGGGGGTGAAACCCATGCAAACAGGGGGAGAATGTGCAAACACCACACGGACAGTGTCCCAGAGCCGGGATCAAACCTGTGATCCCGGTACCATGAGACAGCAGTGCTAACCACTGCGCCACCATGCTGCCTTGTTTTTATTATACTTTGATTAGCTTCTATGTCACAGGCAGAGATCACAGAGTAGGCTTGGAATTTCTGGCTGTTCTCAGTTAATGCGCAGCAAAAGTAAACAAAGTCAGTTTTTCTCTCCTGGAGGGCATTGGTATCATGATTGGCAGGCGAGAATGGAAAATGATACTCAATACCGGGGCTCTGCCATGCTGCATACTTAGCCCCCTAATATACTTCCTGTACACATACGACTGAGTGGCAAAATTTGGTTCCAACTCCATCTACAGGTTTGCTGATGATACAACCAGAGTGCGCCGGATCTCAAATAACGATGAGTCAGAATACAGGAGGGAGATTAAGAACCTAGTGGAGTGGTGCAGTGACAACAATTGCTCCCTCAATGCCAGCAAAACTAAAGAGCTGGTCATTGACTTCAGAAAGCAAAGTACTGTACACACCCCTGTCAGCATCAATGTGGCTGAGGTGGAGATAGTTAGCAGTTTCAAATTCCTGGGGGTACACATCTCCAAAAATCTGTCCTGGTCCATCCACGTCGGCGCTACGACCAAGAAAGCACAACAGTGCCTATACCTCCTCAGGAAACTAAGGAAATTCTTTTACAAATGCACTGTAGAAAGCATCCTATCGGGCTGCATCACAGCCTGGTATGGCAACTGCTCGGCCCAAGACTGCAAGAAACCTCAGAGAGTCGTGAACACAGCCCAGTCCACCACACGAACCTGCCTCCCATCCATTGACTCCACCGACACCTCCCGATGCCTGGGGAAAGCGGGCAGCATAATCAAAGACCTATCACACCTGGCTCACTCACTCTTCCAACTTCTTCCATCGGGCAGGAGATACAAAAGTCTGAGAACACGCATGAACAGACTCAAAAACAGCTTCTTGCCCACTGTTAACAGACTCCTAAACAACCCTCGTACTAGAACATAAGAACTAGGAGCAGGTGTAGGCCATCTGGCCCCTCGAGCCTGCTCCACCATTAAATGAGATAATGGCTGATCTTTTGTGGATTCAGCTCCACTTCCCGGCCCGAACACCGGCCCTTAATCCCTTTATTCTTCAAAAAACTATCTATCTTTACCTGAAAAATATTTAATGAAGGAGCCTCAACTGCTTCACTGGGCAAGGAATTCCATAGATTCACAACCTTTTGGGTGAAGAAGTTCCTCCTAAACTCAGTCCTAAATCTACTACCCCTTATTTTGAGGCTATGCCCCCTAGTTCTGCTTTCACTTGCCAGTGGAAACAACCTGCCCACATCTATCCTATCTATTCCCTTAATAATTTTATATGTTTCTATAAGATCCCCCCTCATCCTTCTAAATTCCAACGAGTACAGTCCCAGTCTACTCAACCTCTCCTCGTAATCCAACCCCCTCAGCTCTGGGATTAACCCAGTGAATCTCCTCTGCACACCCTCCAGTGCTACTACGTCCTTTCTCAAGTAAGGAGACCAAAACTGAACACAATACTCCAGGTGTGGCCTCACTAACGCCTTATACAATTGCAGCATAACCTCCCTAATCTTAAACTCCATCCCTCTAGCAATGAAGGACAAAATTCCATTTGCCTTCTTAATCACCTGTTGCACCTGTAAACCAACTTTCTGTGACTCATGCACTAGCTCACCCAGGTCTCGCTGCATAGCAGCATGCTTTAATATTTTATCATTTAAATAATAATCTCGTTTGCTGTTATTCCTACCAAAATGGATAACCTCACATTTGTCAACATTATATTCCATCTGCCAGACCCTCGCCCATTCACTTAACCTATCCAAATCCCTCTGCAGACTTCCAGTATCCTCTGCACCTTTTGCTTTACCACTCATCTTAGTGTCATCTGCAAATTTGGACACATTGTCCTTGGTCCCCAACTCCAAATCATCTATGTAAATTGTGAACAATTGTGGGCCCAACACGGATCCCTGAGGGACACCACTAGCTACTGATTGCCAACCAGAGAAACACGAATTAATCCCCACTCTTTGCTTTCTATTAATTAACCAATCCTCTATCCATGCTACTACTTTACCCTTAATGCCATGCATCTTTATCTTCTGCAGCAACCGTTTGTGTGGCACCTTGTCAAAGGCTTTCTGGAAATCCAGATATACCACATCCATCAGCTCCCCGTTATCTACTGCACTGGTCATATCCTCAAAAAATTCCACTAAATTAGTTAGGCACAACCTGTCCTTTATGAAACCATGCTACGTCTGCCCAATGGGACAAATTCTATCCAGGTGCCTCGCTATTTCTTCCTTGATGATAGATTCCAGCATCTTCCCTACTACCGAAGTTAAGCTCACTGGCCTATAATTACCCGCTCTCTGCCTACCTCATTTTTAAACAGTGGTGTCACGTGTGCTAATTTCCAATCCACCGGGACCACCCCAGAGTCTAGTGAATTTTGGTAAATTATCACTAGTGCATTTGCAATTTCCCTAGCCATCTCTTTTTGCACTCTGGGATGCATTCCATCAGGGCCAGGAGACTTGTCTACCTTTAGCCCCATTAGCTTTCCCATCACTACCTCCTTAGTGATAACAATCCTCTCAAAGTCCTCACCTGTCATAGCCTCATTTCTATCAGTCACTGGCATGTTATTTGTGTCTTCCACTGTGAAGACCGACCCAAAAAACCTGTTCAGTTCCTCAGCCATTTCCTCATCTCCCATTATCAAAACTCCCTTCTCATCCTCTAAAGGACCAATGTTTACCTTAGCCACTCTTTTTTGTCTTATATATTTGTAGAAACTTTTACTGTCTGTTTTTATATTCTGAGCAAGTTTACTCTCATACTCTATCTTACTCTTCTTTATAGCTTTTTTAGTAGCTTTCTGTTGCCCCCTAAAGATTTCCCGGTCCTCTAGTCTCCCCACCAATCTTTGCCACTTTGTATGCTTTTTCCTTCAATTTGATACTCTCCCTTATTTCCTTAGATATCCACGCTCGATTTTCCCTCTTTCTACCGTCCTTCCTTTTTGTTGGTCTAAACCTTTGCTGAGCACTGTGAAAAATCGCTTGGAAGGTTCTCCACTGTTCCTCAACTGTTCCACCACAAAGTATTTGCTCCCATTCTACCTTAGCTAGTTCTTCTCTCATCCCATTGCAATCTCCTTTGTTTAAACACAAAACACTAGTATTTGATTTTACCTTCTCACCCTCGATCTGTATTTTAAATTCCACCATATTGTGATCGCTCCTTCCGAGAGGATCCCTAACTATGAGATCATGAATCAATCCTGTCTCATTACACAGGACATGTTCTAGGACTGCTTGTTCTCTCATAGGTTCCATTACGTACTGTTCTAGGAAACTATTGCGGATACATTCTATGAACTCCTCCTCAAGGTTGCCTTGACCGACCTGGTTAAACCAATCGAGATGTAGATTTAAATCCCCCATGATAACTGCTATACCATTTCTACATGCATCAGTTATTTCTTTGTTTAATGCCTGCCCCACCATAACATTACTATTTGGTGGCCGATAGACTACTCCTATCAGTGACTTTTCCGCCTTACTATCCCTGATTTCCACCCAAATGGATTCAGCCTTGTCCTCTATAGCACCGATGTCATCCCTTACTATTGCCCGGATGTCATCCTTAAATAACAGAGCTACACCACCTCCCTTACCATCTTCTCTGTCCTTCCAGATATTTAACTCCCAGTCGTAACCGTCCTTTAACCATGTTTCAGTAATGGCCACTAAATCATAGTCATTCACGATGATTTGCGCTGTCAACTCATTTACTTTATTCCAAATATTATGAGCATTCAGGTAAAGTACACTTATGTTGGTTTTTTTACTTCTGTTTTGAATCTTAACTTCTCCAGTTTTATTCCTTTTAGTATTACTGGGCCTATTCACTGACCTCCCCTCAGTCACTGTACCTTGTACTATCGCCCTTTTTGATTTTTGATTATTGCTTCTCTGCCTTGCACTTTCCCCCTTACTTCCTTTTGCTTCTGTCCCTGTTTTACTACCTTCCGACTTCCTGCATTGTTTCCCATCCCCCTGCCACATTAGTTTAAATCCTCCCCAACAGCTCTAGCAAACACCTCCCCTGACCTGACCTGATTAACACTACACCCCTGTATGCTTCACCCGATGCCAGTGTTATCTGGTTACATTGTGTACCTTGTGTTGCCCTATTATGTATTTTCTTTCATTTACTTTTCTTTTCATATATTTAATGATCTGTTGAGCTGCTCGCAGAAAATTACTTTTCACCACCTTGGTACACGTGACAATAAACAAATCCAATCCAATAGCTTTAGCTTGGATTTTACAGCAAAGATAATACCAAGACTATCATAACTCATCATTATTTTAGAGTAAAACAAACAGTTTCTTCCACCATCTTCCACATTTGCACAATTAAATGGAAAAATCTGGAACTTGCTATCCAATTTGCCCTGCTCTTCAGGATGCTTAATGAGGTAGTACCTTGTTGAGAAATCTTGCATTCAAATATAAGCAATGGCATGATGTTACTATAGTGAACCTCTAGATGCCTATTAAACACACAGAAAAAAGTGGATCTTGTCCACTCCAGTGTTAGTAATTTTTAAAAAGTGGGATAAACCTTAATTACTGCTAAACAACATCTGGCACTAAAGAAATAATGTTTACAAGTATGGAAGCTCATTCCACCCAATTTCAATTATTGTTGGTAACTTTAAAAGATAAAAAATGAATTGATTCCTGAACTTTTTCTTTCTGTTCATTTTTCTTCATTCTTTCAATCCCATCATTATTTTCCATATTTATTTATATTTCTGCACATGATTTTGCATTAAATGAACTACTGTAACTCATACCTCCTGGTTCAAACACAAGTACCTCATTAATATTGGTTACAGAGACACTATTTAAACAAATCACAGGCCCCAAATAAATGATAATGTCCTGAAGCAGTTTTCGAACCAAAACAAGTTGCAATGTAACAACTCACAGTAAGGTGATGGGAAAATGGAAGAATAAGGAATGCTAGTGTCATCTGTTCACTGCTAACTGTGTTATTGACTTTAAATCCAACTCAGGAAACACAAGGTGTGTAATAGTGGTTTTCTTTTTAGAGCAGACACTTCTGTGGGGGAGGCACTGCTGATATTTCATCAATGTTAATTGTGAGAAAATAAGCTCTATTGCCTAGGCAAATGCACTCAAGTGTGAAAAAGAATTTTAATATTGTTTCACTATCAGTATATTAAAGTCACTATCATGTGAGATGACCAGGGGCTGTTTTCCCCTTTGAGGAGCGGAACTGACTTACTGGTGGAGATCTAACCTGAGGATCACCACACTTCAGGCGAGGGGCAAGGTTGAGAAGGCGGGGCTTTCATGGATAGCTTCAGCCGGTACAGGAATTGAACGCATGCTGTTGGCCTCGCTCTGTATTCCAAACCAGATGTACAGCCAAACTTTGAGATAAACTAAGCATATCACAGCCTCACAGATTAACAATATTCTGCTCTATAATAGCTCTTTATCTACATTGCGAATGTTTCACCAGGGCATTCTGCATTGCTGTCCTATGGCTCATTAAATGAGACTAGCAGCAAACATTAAATTCACTGATTATACAAGGCACCTTCTTAATGCATACTAACATATGCACATGAGGTGACTGCAAGTATGGGCACTCGGGTCGCACACATTTCTTTTTAACTTCACAATCCAAGCTGAGAATCTCACTCATTGACAGCACAAATGACCAATGATTATTTGCCCAAATCAATAATCAAGCGACTGTGCACCATGGGTGTCTGAATTTCTGATGTGCACTCATGGCAGATGAAGCTCCTTGCCAGGTACATAAAAAGTCAGATGTCTATCTCTATATTCCTTTTTCCGTTATAGATTTCTGTTCAATCTGCTTGCAGGAGTAGGTAACGCATAACTAACACCAGTAAATGCAAACAAGAAACACTTGAGTTCTTCTGATGAGGGGGACCCTGGAGGACCTGAGCACGAGGCAACAGAGAGCATGAGAGCAGGTGACAGTGAAGACCTCCCCCAAAATCATGGCCAATATAATCTTTTTATTTTTCATGCTTTCTCCTGTAATTCAGCCTAATACTATAACATGTCACTCATTTGAAAGTTCTGATTCAATTGGAGCATTTTCTGCTAGAATTCTACATAACCACTTTTTCTGATGCTCTGGATAGAGCATTAATATCAAACCCAGTGGTCTGCCCCAGCTGAGTTCCTCACAGCATCTTGCATTGCCCTAGTTAAAGTGGCACAGATGCATTCACTCTTGGAAAGTTGTTTGATGAGCTGCAAGTAAAAGCACTTGGGGAACCACAAAGAGAGTGAGGGGAAGTAATGACAGGTGGAACTGCAGATGATATAGCTTTCTGACTGGAAGGTCAGCTTATGGGGTTCAGGAGATGTAGATGCCAAAGATTCAGGGTGCACCATGTCTACTTACAAGCTCAGTTTAGAAATCAGTGCTCGGAAGTCACTTGTGCATTTGATAGTGGTCTAGCAGCCAGTTAGGATACTTCCACAGAGCTCATAAGTCACATTTGGACAGCTGGCTGGACAGCTGGTTCATTATGTGGAGTGACGCCAACAACATGGGCTCAATTCCTGTTCCAGCTGAGGTAATTCATGAAGGCCCCATCTTCTCAACCTTGTCCCTTGCCTGAGGTGTAGTGACAATTAGGCTAAATTACCACCAGTCAGAGGGAAGAGCAGCCTATGGTCCTCTGTGATTGTGGCAACATTCACATTGGCATTGGTTAGCTTAGTTGACTGTGTGGCTGGTTCATGATGCGGAGCAATGACAACAGTGTTGGATCAATTCCTGTATCAGTTGAGGTTACTTATAAAGGAAACGTCATCACAGAATCATAGAAAAATACAGTGCAGATAAGGCCCTTCATGCCATCGAGTCTGCATGGCTGCATAAAAGGCACCTGACCTGCCAATCCTAATCCCATTTGCCAGCACTTGGCCCATAGCCTCGAATGTTAAGACATGTCAAGTGCTCATCCAAATACATTTTAGTGGGTATGAGGCAAACTGCCTCTACCACCCTCCCAGGCAGTCATCACTCCTCTGGCTAAAAAGGTTCCCCCTCAAATCCCCCATGTACCTTCCACTGGAGTACTGTGTGCATTTCTGATCATCGCATTATCGGAAGGATGTAATTGCACTGGAGGGGGTGCAGAGGCGTTTCACCAGGAAGTTGCCTGGGATGGAACATTGAAGTTATAGAACATAGAACAGTACAGCACAGAACAGGCCCTTCGGCCCTCGATGTTGTGCCGAGCAATGATCACCCTACTTAAACCCACGTAACCCGTATACCCGTAACCCAACAATCCCCCCATTAACCTTACACTACGGGCAATTTAGCATGGCCAATCCACCTAACCCGCACATCTTTGGACTGTGGGAGGAAACCGGAGCACCCGGAGGAAACCCATGAAGAGAGGTTGGATAGGCTTGGGTTGTTTCTGCTGGAGCAGAGAAGACTGAAGGATGACCTGTTTGAAGTGTACAAGATTATGAGGGGCATGGACAGGGTGGATAGGGAACAGCTGCCCCCTTAATTGAAGGGTCGGTTATGAGGGGACACAAGTTCAAGGTGAGGGGGTGGGAGATTTGATGTGAAAACCCTTTTAGCCAGAGGCTAGTGACTGCCTGGAACACAAGTCCTGGGCGGGTGCTAGAGGCAGTTTGCCTCACATCCTTTAAAATGTATCTGGATAAACACTTGTCACGAATTAACATTGGGGCAAGTGCTGGCAAAGGGATTAGGATTGGCAGGTCAGAGGGCAGCACGGTGGCCTAGTGGTTAGCACAACCGCCTCACGGCGCTGAGGTCCCAGGTTCGATCCCGGCTCTGGGTCACTGTTCGTGTGGAGTTTGCACATTCTCCCCATGTCTGCGTGGGTTTCGCCCCCACAACCCAAAAATGTGCAGAGTAGGTGGATTGGCCATGCAAAATTGCCCCTTAATTGGAAAAAATAATTGGCTAATCTAAATTTATTTAAAAAAAGGATTGGCAGGTAAGGTGCCTTTCATGCCACGGTGATTTCAAACGTTCCCTTTGTATGAAATGTAGTGACCCTCAGGTTGAATCACCATCAGTCAGTTCTCAAAGGGGCGAGCATCCCATGGTGCCCTGGGACTGCAGCAACATTTACATTTTATTGAAGGATTCCCTTACCAATTAGAGTTTATAGCCACTCCAGGACTTAATCCAGCATGTTCTACTGTTCTACTGCAACCAGTTCAAAATGCTTCACAGCTCCTGAAGGTTTACTTCAGACTTGTTATTTTCCCAGACTGAAAACTTTTAACTCCAGAATTGTCTTTCACAGTGTGAGTTTTTCTGGAGACTCCTTCCTCTAGGTAAAAGGAGACAAATCTTCTAGCCTCACTTTAACTCCTCATGAATTTGGTCTTGCCAATCCGAGCACAATTCCTGCGTGGTGAACGATAGAAAGTTTCAGCATTTAACTGCATTTTTTATCCCAGATCTTAGCAGACTACTTGTGTCTGTGGGTCTTCAGTGACATCTCAGAATTCCTTCCCCTCTCAAAGCCCATGGCCGGGTTGGAGAATCGGCGGGGCGTGGAGCCGTGAGAATCCCGCCACGCTGCTCCGACGCCGAGCCGATGATTATCCGGCGGCTGCAGAATCTGCGCCAATCGCGCCCGCACAGTCGCCGCGACACTGGTTGGGACCATTGAAAGCAACCCCTGCGCTGATTTTCCGCGCTCGAAGGGCCGAGTGCCTGCCGAGTTCCCCCGAGACCCGCCGGCGTGGTTCACATATGGTCCCACCCGGCGAGACCTCAGCATTCTGGCTGCGGGGGCCGTCCTGGCGGGGGGGGCGGGGGATCCGACTCCGGAGGTAGGCCTCCATGGTGGCCAGGCCCATGATCAGGGGCTACCAATTGTGCTAATTCCGGGGGCGGGTGGCTATGTTTCTCCGCGCTGGGCCCCTGTAGGTCTCTGCCATGTTGCGCCAGGGCAGGCGCAGAGACGGCAACCATGCGCATGCGCCGGTGTGGAGATGGCAGTCACGCACATGCGCAGACCTGCACCGTCCGTCGTGTGCATGTGCGGATCCGCACCGGCCGTGCAGGGCCGGCTATCGGCGCCGGAGCAGCTCCCAGCACCCCTGCGCCATTCTAGCCCCCTGAAATCCAGAGAGTAACTGGGCCAGGAGGCCCGTTCTCGCCGGCGTACATCACTCTGCTGTTTACGCAGGTGTCAACACTTGGCCGGAATTTTGGAGATTCCCAGCCTAATCCATGGAATTGTTAAACACGTGGCATGTATCCAGGTAGAAATGCTGATTAGCTATACTTGAGACCTCAGCTTTCTTATTTTGGAAGTAAATGGATAGTTTAAAGCACAACTGTTTACAACCCAACAGTCTCAACACTTCTGGGACTATAGAGACTCGTCTATCCACTGTTAGCATAGAGGCTGCTGCCATTGTCTCCAAGTGTAAACGCCTTGCACCTTCTTCCCAGTAAAACAATCTGGACCCCCCTTTAATGTCCATCAGTAAAATAACCCAGGCTTGGTATTCAGGCAGACTTCGGAACAAATAACATGAACCCATTCATTTTTACCTTAAATTAAAGACATCGTCCCAAAACTTAACAATCTGTTAAATATCATAATTTGAATAAATAATTATAAGTGTAAAGTTGCCATAGTCTCAGATGACCATAGGCTGCTTCCCCCTTTGAGAGAGAGAGCTGACTGGTGGTGATTTAACCTGAGGATCACCACACCTCAGGCAAGGGGCAAGGTTGAGAAGGCGGGGCCTTCATAAATAATCTCAGCCGGAACAGGTATGGGAGGAAATAGCACACACACCAAAGCAGTTATCGCATAATTACTCCTGAGACAAGGTCGGCTAAAGGTCCATGACCAGCTATCAATATACATCTGCCAACCACCTCACATCTGGGCAGCAGGGTAGCATGGTGGTTAGCATAAATGCTTCACAGCTCCAGGGTCCCAGGTTCGATTCCCGGCTGGGTCACTGTCTGTGTGGAGTCTGCACGTCCTCCCCCTGTGTGCGTGGGTTTCCTCCAGGTGCTCCGGTTTCCTCCCACAGTCCAAAGATGTGCGGGTTAGGTGGATTGGCCATGCTAAATTGCCCGTAGTGTCCTAATAAAAGTAAGGTTTAGGGGGGGGGGTTGTTGGGTTACGGGTATAGGGTGGATACGTGGGTTTGAGTAGGGTGATCATGGCTCGGCACAACATTGAGGGCCGAAGGGCCTGTTCTGTGCTGTACTGTTCTATATTCTATCTCCAAATCTCGCGATTACAATGCCCTCCTCAGCAGCGTCTAACCAATCATCCTTCATAAATGTCATCTTGTCCAAGACTCTGCACCCATATCGTATCACACACCTGTTTGCTGAGATTGGCTCCTAACTCCCAAACAACTTTAATTTAAAATTTTCATTATCAAGTCTAAATCCCTTCATGGTCTTGCTAACACTGAAATGTCCTCCAGCATGAAAACTCCCCCCTGCTCTCCATTCCTCTAACTCTGGCCTTTTACATCTTCCTCATCCTCTCTTCATTCACCATTGATGTCTCTGTCTTCAGCCACCTGCGTCCCGTGCTCTTTAATTCTCCAGCTAAAATCCTTTCTCTCCATTTTCCTTTCCTCCATTAAAGCCTATTTTGAGCAAACTATGAGCCACCTCCTGATTTCACCTGCTGTACCTTGCCATCTGTTTATTTCTATTATCACAGAATCCCTATAATGTAGAAGGAAGCTATTCTGCCCATCTAGTCTGCCCCGAATCTCCGAAAGAGCACCCAACCGAAGCTCATGACCTATTCCCTAACCCCACCTAAATGTTTGGACAATACGGGTAATTTAGCATGGTCAATCCACCTAACCTGCACATCATTGGATTGTGGGAGGAAACCAGAGCACCCAGAGGAAACTCACTCAGACATGGGGAGAACGTGCAATCTTCACACAGCCAGTCACCTAAGGCTGGAATTGAACCCAGGACTCTAGCACTGTGAAGCAGCAGTGCTGCCCACTGTGCCACCATTCCAGAAGCTTGAGGTAGTGCAGGGAGCTGATGACTGACCTCATACACTCCATCTGGGTAAGCCCTCTCTCAGCTCCTTCCGATATAAAACTCTCAGCATGGCATCATGTACTCAAAGGACTACTTTCTTCATGGAGTCCATCACCTGCAAGACAAACCCTTGCCCCCCTTGGACCTCTACCCACCACACCTGGATTCTGTGTACATCCCTTTCCAGGAACAATGTGGTATCCACTATGGCCCCTTTGTTTGTGACCATTTCATGCAGTCATGTCGAACTCCAGCTTCTCTCCCTCGGTCTTCCTTCTGCCTTCAATTTCTTCCATCCTCATCCACCTTCTTGCCTGCCACTATGAACCCTCGCTCTTACCCAGACACCTCTGTACAACCCTCCTTCCACATTGCTCCCCTTGAATTCATCAGGTCCCCACCTCACCCTGCACCCCTCCTTGGTCGAACTTTGATCTGTTGGAGTGAGGGTCCATGAGTTCTGCTGTCAATGATGTGAGAAAGACCAGTTTGGCATGGAACTGGAAGGCACAAACTAGTCTGCCCCAGCAGAGTGGTGATAAGCTCAACAGGAGCACTGCAGCACTATGATAGGTAGGCGATGCATGTTTCACTTCATTAAATGTCTCAAGTGAACTGAAGTCCTCCTTGTGCATTTCATTCTTTTTCAAACAGGTTTGACACTGATGTGATTTCCCACTGGTGTGACATAAGAATGGAATACCTGACCGGATTTTGGTGATCTGTTGTTTTAATGAGCATTCTTGAGATGCAGGGGCTGGTTTAGCTCACTGGGCTAAATCGCTGGCTTTTAAAGTAGACCAAGCAGGCCAGCAGCATGGTTCGATTCCCGTACCAGCCTCCCCGGACAGGCGCCGGAATGTGGCGACTAGGGGCTTTTCACAGTAACTTCATTGAAGCCTACTCGTGACAATAAGTGATTTTCATTTTCATTTCATTTTCAAATGGCATTCATGTCACCAGGTAGTGGGAAATCTGACCTGTCATTAACTTGTCATTGCACAAACATTCCACAAACATTCACCCCCTCTATCACCGACGCACAGTAGCAGCAGTACATACCATCTACAAGATGCACTGCAGGAACTTACCAAGGCTCCTTAGGCAGCACCTTCCAAACCTATGGTTGCTACCATCTTGAAGGACAAGGTTAGCAGATATATGTGAACACCCTTACCTGGAAGTCCCCCTCCAAGTCACTCAGCATCCTGACTTGGAAATATATTGCTGTTCCTTCACTGTTGCTGGGCCCAAATCCTGGAATTCCCTCCCTAACAGCACTGTGGGTGTACCTACACCTCATGGACTGCAGCAGTTCAAGAAGGCAACTCACCGTCACCTTCTCAAGGGCAATTAGGGATGGGCAATAGATGCTGGCTGAGCCAACGAAGGCCACATCCCTTGAATTAGTTAAATTAACTATTTACGCCATGTGTTTCCTCCTTTTTGGTTCCCACTGGTCTGTCCACTTTCACCCATCATCAGAAATACCACAGGAATTCCACCCAATTCGGGGCATTTTTCTCCTACGTTCGCCATGAGCACAAATGGCGACACGGGCGCAAAATTCTGCAATAGCTGGAAAAAGGGAATCTTGCCAGTGAGATCGCGTTTTCTGATTTTCCCAGGTTCCCCACCAGTGACATAATGAGCTTCCCACCCAGGAAGGTCGGGAAACTAATTTCAATACATTAACATCCCATTAAAGGCCAACAGGCAAAGTTTATAAGTTCAGTTTATCCAGGAGTTTATGACTCTTGCAAAGCTTCGCAACTCTGCAGACGGTTTTTCCATGTTTGAGGTACCGGAGTCCACAACAAAGGTAGATTCCGAAGATAAGCCAGTGCCAACACCCTTCTCCGTTCCTTCTGCTGACACACGAGATTCTCCTTGGGAAATCCTTGGTTCTAACACTGCTGCTTCTGTGGCTGGCACACTGATAGCTACTACTGGGTCCACATGCCTCGCTGTGGGAGTGGCAGCTTCCCACCTTGTCAAATGATCTACATGCTTCCGCACTTTGTGGTCCCATAGGCTGACGACATAAGACAATGGACCAGTCCTTACAATAACCTTCCCAAGCAGGTCCCCCATCCAAAATTCCAGATAAATACTACGTCCTCTACTTCATAATAATAATAATCGCTTATTGTCACAAGTAAGCTTCAATGAAGTTACTGTAAAAAGCCCCTAGTCACCACATTCAGGCGCCTATTCGGGAGGCTGTTACGGGAATTGAAACCGCGCTGCCGGCATTGTTCTGCATGGCAAGCCAGCTCTTTAGCCCACTGTGCTAAACCAGCCCCTAAGGTCAAATGACCTTAGTTGAGTCATGGTACTCCTTTGTGAGGCTTGCTTAGCCTCCAACCGCTGCATCAAATTTGGGAAAACAAGGTCAAGGCATCGACCCTTGGAATTGTAGACCAGTAAGCCTGACGCGGTAGTGGGGAAAATTCTAGAATCTATTATCAAAGATTTTACAGCAGAACACTTAGAAAGCAGTGGCAGGATCGGACACAGTCAGCATGGATTTATGAAGGGGAAATCATGCATTCAAATCTACTGGAATTTTTCGAGGATACTACTGATGAGGGAGAGCCAGTGGATATTGACTTTCAGAAGGCTTTTGACAAAGTCCTGCACAAGAGATTAGCTTATAAAATTAAAGCCCATGGGACTAGGGGTAGTGTATTGAGATGGATAGAAAACTAGTTAGTAGACAGGAAACAAAGGGCAAGAATTAATGGGTGTTTTACAAATTGGCAGGCAGTGACTCGTGGGGTACCACAGGGATCGGTGCTGGGACCCCAGCTATTCACTATATATATTAATGATTTAGACGAGGGAACAAAATGTCACAGCTACAAATTTGCAAATGACACCAAGTTGGGTGGGAGGGTGAGCTGTAAAGAGGATGCAGTGATCCTTCAGTGTGATTGGGACAAGATGAGTGAGTGGGCATAGGAATGGCAGATGTAGTATAATTGTGAGGTTATCTAATTTGGTAGCAAAAACAAGAAGGCAGACTATTATCTGAATGGCCATAAATTAGGAGAGAGGAATGTGCAATGAGGCCTCGGTGTCCTCGTACACCAGTCACTGAAGGTAAGCATGCAGGTTGTGGTAGTCACCACTGATGTATATATTGTATATAGAGGATGTCGGTGTAGGTGTTTTGTGGTAAGGCCCTGTACTACAGGTACGGGGGTAGTTCCCTGCCTGCTGGCTCCGCCCAATAGGCAGAGTATAAATATGTGTGCTCCCTGTACAGCAGCCATTTCACCAGCTGCTGTAGGAGGCCACAAATCTTAGTGTAATAAAGCCTCGATTGCATCCAACTCTCGTCTTTGTTTAATTGATCGTGCATCACAGGTACAACAGGTGGTAAAGAAGGCAAATGATATGCTGGCCTTCCCTGCGAGAGGATGCATGTACAGGGGCTAGTTTAGCTCACTTGGCTAAATCGCTGGCTTTTAAAGCAGACCAAGCAGGCCAGCAGCACGGTTCAATTGCCGTACCAGCCTCCCTGGACAGGCGCCGGAATGTGGCGACTAGGGGCTTTTCACAGTAGCTTCATTGAAGCCTACTCGTGACAATAAGTGATTTTCATTTTTTCATTTCAGGAGCAGGAATGACTTACTGCAGCTATACAGGACCTTGGCGAGACCCCACCTGGAATATTGTGTGTAGTTTTGGTCTCCTTATCTGAGGAAGGATGTTTTTGCTCGAGAGGGAGGGCAGAAAATGTTTACCAGACTGATTCGTGAGAACATAAGAACTAGGAGCAGGAGAAGGCCATCTCGTCCTTCGAGCCTGCTCTGCCATTCAATAAGGCCATGGCTGATCTTTTTGTGGACTCAGCTCCATTTACCCGTCTGCACACCCTTAAATCCTTTACTGTTCAAAAATCTTTTTCTTTTAACTTAGAGTCCCCAATTATTTCTTGCCAATTAAGGGGCAATTTAGCATGGCCAATCAACCTACCCTGCACATCTTTGGGCTGTGGGGGTGAGACCCACGCAGACATGGGGAGAATGTGAATACTCTACTGTTCAAACATCTATCAATCTTTGCCTTAAAAGCATTTAACGAAGTAGCTTCAACTGCTTCACTGCGCAAGGAATTCCACACATTTAAAATCCTTTGGGTGAAGAAGTTCCTCCTCTACTCAGTTCTAAATCTGGTCCCCCTTGTTTTGAGGTTATGCCTCCTAGTTCTAGTTACACCCGCCAGTGTAAATAACCTCCCTGCTTCTATTTTAACTATTCCCTTCCTAACATTATATGTTTCTATCAGATCCGCCCCCCCCCTCATTCTTTGAAATTCAAATGAGTATAGTCCCAGTCTACTCAGCCTCTATTCATAAGCCAATGCTCTCAACTTGAGAATCAACCTAGTGAATCTCTTCAGCACCCTCTCCATTGCCAGTACATCCTTTCTCAAGTAAGGAGACCAAAACTGCACACAGTACTCCAGGTGTGACCTCACCAGCACCCTATGCAGCTGTAACATAACCTCCCTGCTTTTAAACTCCATCCCTCTAGCAATGAAGGACAAAATTCCATTTGCCTTCGTAATTTCCTGCTACACTTAGAAACCACCTTTTGTTTCTGCGACCCATCAACAACTCGGCCGATGTAACCATGGTGGTAGCATGCGGATCATGTTGTATGAGAGTAAAAAAATAGGCTAACCGGAGCACCAGTGGTCTGTTGGACTGCTTCCTCATTGAGGCTTTAAAGATTTGGACTGCTCTTTCCGCCAACCCATTGGTACGGGGAAGATCGTAAGTGCTGTTATACTTGATTAAGAGTTTAAACTCTTCAGCTGCGGAAGTGCTGCCATTATCAGAAACAGTCATCTCTGGATTGCCATGTGTTACAAAAATCTGTCGCCGCTTGTCGACCCTGGCTGACAAAGTCATTGAATGCATGAGTTGGACATCCAACCATTTTGAGTCGACATCCACAATGATTAAAAACGTCATTCCCATAAAAGGGCCAGCATAATCAATGTGGAGCCTCCTCCAAGGGCGGCCAGGCCACTCCCAAGGGTGCAGTTTAGCTTTAGGTGGAAGGATTTGCTGCATTTGGCAATGTTCACAATGACTGACTGCACTCAGAACAACTTTGCCTGAGTTCTCAAGACAATAACATTAGCGGGGAAACAATTGTAACGATGTGGTGGGCATGTCGCTTATGTGGATGTTGTATGTAATGGATTATCAGTGTATAGCCTTCTAATGGAGGTTAAAAAAGGAGTTTTGTTTTTAATGTCTTTTGTCTTCATTTATCTTCAGTTAATAATACATTATTAAAATATTTTGCATAAGCAGTAGCTGGGGTATACAGAAATCAAATTAGTAAAATGTAAATTTAGAATTGACATTGGGCTGTTTTTCTTCACCTTGTTTGAAGGGATATTAAGGCGCAGTATTTGTCCATACATTCTAGGATAGATTTTAACTCCCAGCCATCTTGTCTGCTCTCGGACACAGGCTAACTACACATTCCTGTTGGTGGGAGGCCCAGAACATTTTGAAAACTGGGCCTCATTACAATACTGCTGGCAAGCTGCAAACAAGATCCTGCTGTTCTGATCTATCAGTTCTGGGCTTGTGCAATATTGGGCAGCCCAGAGGCCTATTTGTCTAACATAAAGCTATTGTGACCAATCAAACTCTGAACTGCAATCCATTAACATCTACTACCAAGGTGCTATGTGAAGGAGAAAGATTTGCTTTGCTCACCTCTGCACACTTGTTGCTTGACACACTTTTTTTGTGGAGTTTCTGGTAAGGGTGGGAAACTCCTACAAAAAGTTGCATAAACTACTGATGTTGAAGCGTTCAAAATGATCACATTATTCTTTAAGGTTTTGCCTGGCAGGCTCCCAAAAAGATTGTCCAAAGCGAAAGTGGCCCCTTAAAATCAATCATTTCCCACACTGAAATGTGGAATTCTATGAGAATTATTTTGCAACATTTATTTTCATGGTCTTCAGGTAAAAGAAAATTCTGAAACTTCATATGATAATTATTTGGGCAGCATGGCGGCGAAGTGGTTCGTACTGCTGCCTCACGTCCCCAAAGTCTTGGGTTCGGTCCTGGCCCCAGGTCACTGTCTGTGTGGAGTTTGCACATTCTCCCCGTGTGGGTTGGCCATAGTTAATTTGCCCTTTAATTGGACTTTTTTAAAAAAAGGATAATATTCTGTTTCGATCAGTATCTCATACTGAGGCAAGATCACGTTGAGAAAAATTGGTTGATAGATGTTTTACGTGTTTATGATCTGTGGAAGATAGCAACCAACAAAGTATCTACTCAGAGAAAAAATTATTATCACATTCTTGCACTAGCCACGGGAATTTGATGATGTTACGCAAATTTATAACATGCATTTATTAGTGTCATTTATTTATTGCTTGACACAGCATGTGATCTTGGAACGGAACAGTTTGAAATGGGGGGGAGAATCCAATGCAAATATTGAAGAGATGGATACAACTTCAATTGAAAGTCAATGCCCATGATCTAATGCTAAATTGAGAGAAAGGAAGACATTGATCTCAGATTTTGTAAGCCAGCAATCCCTAGATCAGATTCCATGGAAAACTCCAAATAATGGAAGATTTCTGGGACATTGAGGGACACCTCCATTAGCAGGCTGGAAATATGTCTCTGTAGAAATGACAAGTGTAAGGTTGTTTTGAAGATATCTCCGCTGAATTGAGAAAATGCAGTCAACAGGGTTTTCTGCCAATTTACAATGGATGAAAATACCTGCCTTTCAAGAAAACTAGGTAAATTTAATGATTTCATGGGGAGCCTTGCTCAGGAGGAGAACATGTTGGAGAATCAGTGCCAGAGCATTTTTCTCCAATCTCTTACCTGTGCTCCCATAGATTATGGAGAGATTTGGAGCATTGGATTGTTGAATGTATCTCAGGAAGGAAGAGATAGGAAGCAGTTACCACATGAAATATTCTCCAAGTTCTTTCAGTCTTAAATAAATTGGAACTTATATAAATTGGAAAGACAAGAAATTACTTATATGTCCTTGAATAAATGAACAAATATAACCGGCAGCTATGGCTGCATTTTTAGATAATACATTTATTACAAATTGGAAATCAACTTGTTTGGTTCTTGAATGCTTTAATAAGTAACATGTTTATTATTTGAACAGCAATTGTAATTGCATTTTGGATTAACAATGCTTAAAGTATACATCCAGAGACTGAGCATTTTGATCAGAAGCAATTGAGTTGGCACTGACAATTAAGATTGCTTAATTTCCTGTATATATATATATTTGGAGTGCTGCTGCTCAAGTAAGTTGTTCTCAGTTTTTGCATTACAAGCAAATTCATTATATGCATTCTACAACCAGGTTGTGCTGCACTCTTCAGGGAGTGAAGATCAGAAGAATGGTTAAATCAGGGCTTAGAAATTCAGGTAGAGATAAACTGTGCAGACTTCTAATTAAGAATATTTGGATCTGAATATTTGTCCAAATTCATTGCAAATCACAAACATATGCAGCCTAATGTGTAATGATTATTTGCCTGTTTTCAATTGTGTATTCGATTGGGAATATCATCCTCATGTTACATTGTCACTGTTAACCAAGCTAATGCCCTAGGATCAAACCAATTGTTGGAAGTAACTTAATAAAGAAATATACTGCAGAAATTGTCCAAAACTATATCTGGTTGGACACCACCTTAATTATATAATTATAGCAGCCAGTGTGAGAATGTTATGAATAGATTAAAGATAAAATTAGGGCAGAACCTAATTACATGTTCTAGTCTAAATGACAATAATGCACACAATAATTACTCTATGAACCATAAATATTTACAGAATAGAAGGAATCCCAATCTGTCTGGGCTAGGATTTTGCTGGAACAATCCAAAACTAATCATGATCTCTTGCCCCACAGCCTTGTAAGATCCTCAGCTTCAAATGCATATCCACTTCTCATAATGAACCATTGAAATGTTCCCTCTTAGAATGATGGAAATATAATTAAAGAATTTAAGATATTCTTGATCCTCCATCTCTTTACCTATTAGAGACACTTTATTGACAGTTAAGGCTACACATGCTATTGTTTGCTCGATAGTTTCTATGGAGATTCGGTAAGGTGATTCGGTAAGGATATTTTTTGTAATATTTTTAATCAAGGAGTATAAGTTCAGAAATCACATATCACTAGTTTCTCTTCAGCAATGATATTGCAGCAGATTTACATGTTTGTGAATGTCACTTATGCTTCCCTTTTGCAAATCTGTCAGGAGGTGGATATTAATGATGAGTCTGAAGAGCGCATGCCATCTTTTACACTAATGAGCGAACTAAGACAGTCAAAACTAGAGGATGCCTGGTCAGAAAATTCAGTCTCGAAAGATGCTAGCCTGGAACTTCCACTCTTGCGCTTGCCAGTAGGCAATTTTCTGCCCATTCCCTTTAATCGGCAGAAAATCATTGGCTGGCAGACACAGAGCAAGAAAATCCAGGCCTGAGCCTCCAGGTTTTCTCACTAAGTGTTCAACACATTAGACCTGCTGCTACTAGATTTACCAGACACCACTTGTTTATAAGCTTGGAAAGCTGTGTGCCTGAAGAATGCTTTTCAATTATATGGAGCATTTTGCAGAGTTTGGAAGATTGTTGGCTTTTAAAAAAAAATAAAGTTCAGCCTAACTAAATAGGAAACAACTTTTATGATTTTTAAATCCTTTGTAATGGTTAAGGAATTACCAGGCATTTGTTCAGTATTTTATTTTCTTATTTTTAAAAAAAATGTATTTTAATCAACCAAATGTTACTAGTGGGAAATAAAGTACTTTCCCATGGTGTGCATTCAGTGATATATTTTCTCATCAGGTTTACATTGGACTAAAGAAGCAGATATTACAGGTGCAATAAACATTCATTAGACAGAAAATATATACTTGTTAAAATTCTTTCATGGGATGTGGGTGTTGCTAGCTAGGCATGTATTGCCCATCCATAGTTGCCCTTGAGGGGACATTTAAGAGTCAATCATATTGTTGTGAGTCTGGAGTCACATGTAGGCCAGATCAGTTAAGGACAGCAGATTTCCTTCCCTAAAGGGCATTAGTGAACCAGATGTTTTTTATGACAATCCGCAATGGTTTCATGGTCATCTATTTTTAGCTGTGTTACTTTAACTTTTAACCCGGATTTTTATTCAATTCAAATTCAGTCTTAGTATGAAGCATATGCTTATGTCACGGTGGCAAAATGTTTAATCTTTACTTAGTCATATAAAGAACGAATGATCCAGAATATTATTACGTCCATGTTGCGAATTGTAAAGTGTATTTAAGGGTACAATGTAAAAGTGAATAGCTGCATGAGATAAGTTTTTAATCCTAAAGAATCTTGATAAAAATGTATAAACATCACCATGATGTGATAAATGCTGATTAAAAAATATACAATATTCAGTTGTCGTGTGGAATTGTCTTCCTCTCATATCTTTGGAACACAGCTAAAAATAGAAAAAGAACTTTAAAATAACTCAAGTATTCTCTGTATTGCTCAGACCATTGTTATCATTGATCAAGTAGAATTTACGATAATAGCTATTAAAACTAATTATCCTTTGGAAGTTATAAATTAAGTGATAAATTATAATTCTCCTTAAATACCATTAGTCAGGTTTCAAAAGAGGTACATTTCTTTAAGTTTAGTTGTGACATCAAGTAACTGCTTATTGTATGAATCAACAGATGGGAAACTGATTTGTCTTTCCCACAAGGAAGCTTTAACTATCGCCCAGCAAAATTGCCATTAAATATATCTACAAAACTGTCCCACCAGACATCTATCAAGTTTTTTCTTTTTTTCTGGGAAACAAATATATTTCCTTTGGACATTTTCCCAGGCAGAATTCTCCACACACTGTTCAATATCATATATACATGCCAGCAAGAACAAGGCATTGAAAGGTTGGAGCTGGTCTAGAATATAATGATTTGCAGCTCAGATAAAATGCTGGTTTTTCAATTGTGCATCGAGAAATTATTCGATACTTCTAAAATTTGAAAAGATGTTGTGTGAAGTTAGCATCCAATGCTGTTACTTAGTTCACTATGTGACCAGCCTAAGAAGGAAAAAACATTGTTTGATTTAGTTCTGGGAATTTAAATAAGAGGAATAGCTGCGAGGATGAGCAAGTTACTGAACTAATAGAGAAGGAGAGGGTTGGGTGGATTAAGAAGGGAATCCGGAAAGGTGGAGGGAGATCAAATGAAAGAGAAAGAGGAAGGAGTGTCAGAGGAGCGAGAGGTGAGGCAGAGGGGCAGGGAAGATAGAGAAGAGTGAACAGAGGAAAGAGGGTTGGTAGGGAATAGGAAGAAGAGGGATAGAGAAGCAGATGCATAAGATTTAAAACCTTCCTGGTTTATTTATTTATGCCAACATAACTGTGGACTAAAACAGGATGCATCTGTGCATCGCTGGACAGCCAAACTCAACCTGGTCTGAAGGTTTTACTTGTCAACATAGTATTTAGCCACTGTTGTTTTAGCACCCAACATTACATCTCATTAAACATTGAAAAAATATATGATAGTGCCACCTCTAGGCATAGCAGGCACTGCAGTTAAATATTGACATTTTTGTTATGGTTTTTCCACTGAGTTACTGTGACATAAAACTTTCAAGGCATTTTAAGGAAACTCCTGATCTGCTGAGTAATTGAGGAGAAACGTTTGCAGGAATTAACTTTTGTGTCATTTTTTAGCATGGAAACTTCACTACAGGGAGTTGTTGAGTCGAAGACCATTATAAGGAAAGAGTAGATAAACATTTGGACCAGGGGTAGTAAATGGACAAGTATGGTATTGGAGTTTTTAGATTATTTTGCAAAGGGCCAACATGGATGCAATGGATCAAATGGTCTCTTTCTGTGCTGAAAACATCTATGGTTCTTTCAAATCAGTTTTTTAAATATTTTGGATGAACTGACCTTACGATATTTCAGTTGAGGATTTGTAGGTTTAATTGGAATTCTGGAATTTATGTCTTTATGGTGCAGGTTCCTTGTGGATTACTAACTTTTATTCTCGTTGTTTGATTTCTGCACTTACGCTAATCCGTTGATAGTAAGTTAACAGCATTTGAACCAACCATCAATTTCCATGTTGGAAATAATGAGGGTGATACAATGGGATGCGTTCTCTGGCCTCGTCGTGCTCTCGCTCATGCATAACGAGGCCGCTGAATAGCAGGGAGACCAAGAACGAGATCCACGCCAGGCGCCAAACAGTTTTCAATGCAATTGGCCCGCTCCCGTGGGTGAAATCGGGATCTTTCTGGGATCAGGTGAAGGAGCAGCCCTCCGAAAGCTTGTGATTTCAAATAAACCTGTTGGACTTTAACCTGGTATTGTAAGACTTCTTACTGTACCCACCCCAGTCCAGCACCCCCATCTCCACATCTTTTGCAGATAGAAATACGCAAGAATTTAATTTTTTGTTGTCTCAAATATTATTGCCTGATGCAGTACTTTAAAATGCAAATAGGTAATTGGGAATGATTGGCATAAACACAATCACATCTTAGTGCTCAGAAAGCAATCAAACAGGGTGACAGGGTAGCACAGTGATTAGCACAGCTGCCTTACAGCACCAGCGACCCGGGTTCAATTCTGACCTTGGGTGACTGTGGAGTTTGTACGTTCTCGCTGTGTCTGTGGTTTTCCTCTGGATGCTCTCCTTCAGACTAAAGATGTGCAGGTTAGGTGGGGATAGGGCAGGATTCTATGGTTTTATGTGAACTTGACCCCTCTGAATTATGGTGTCATAAGAACAAAGAAAAATACAGCACAGGAACAGGCCCTTCAGCCTTCCAAGACTGCGCCAAACATGCTGCCTATCTAACCTGAAACCTTTTACACTTTTGGGGTCTATATCCCTCTAATCCCATCCTAGTCATGAATTTGTCAAGACGCCCCTTATATGTCACAAACCCCTGCACTTACGTGCACATTCTTCTGATGGCATCCTCAAAACCTATCTCCACAGGAAAATTATATTCACATTCATCCACTTTGATAACACTAGGTATTACTAAAGAATTATAAAATACAAAATGGATCATGAAAATTTTGATCATCCTGTTCACTTGAACTGATTTATTGGAATACTACCTTGAAAATACCAACACCTCTTTGGTATGTTAAATTTATATTCCAAGACAATTGTATCATCTGCATGGTTCTTCTACTTGTCTTAAATATTTGCATAGGTTGCTATGATTCACTATTAGATTCTTAGGCTCCTACTTAACGGAATCATTTCTGTGTCATTTTGGGCATGATTGACAAGATCGCGGCCTGCATTTAACAGTACTTGGTGCCAGTAATGAGCCCATACAAGCTTCCTGCTATTAATAGTTGTCTCGCCGTCTTATATGACTGACTCCCACCTCAGCAGCTTGCCACTAGTAAGGGGGAGCTGCTTTTAAGCACTCCCTCACCACTCACTCCAATCAACACACCATGGCAGCACGCAGACCTGCTCCTCGCTTTGGGGATGCCGACCCTACCAGGCCTCTGGTTGCTGTGGAGGCAAGACAGAACATCCTGTTCCTCCTTGGGGGTCAAAGGGTTCGCAGCAAGGCCACCAATGCTGCCTAGGAGGCAGTGGCTGCAGCTGTCAGTACCAGCAACATGTCAAGGCGGACGGCCATATGACCTCCACTGATCTGCAAGGTAAGGTTGCCACCCCTCTCCTGGCATCAGTTCCGTCTGCCACCCCTCAAATTCCCAAAACCCCTTCCCCAACAAATCACTGGCTGACATCTTGCATTCTCCCACTCTCAATCTTTATTGCTTGTTCCTCAGCACCACCGAGCACCCACCAGCACAACTCCTTCGTGTCCAGTTGCAGTATCCACACTTGTCAACTACCATAGACACCCCTGATCCATTAAACGTGCAGCTCACAAAGCCCTCTATTTGTCCCTGTGGGAAAAGATAGCCTATAATAGGTGGGAAAGGGTCAAGACGGTTGCAGGGTAACTGAGAACTGAGTCCTTGCCCCCAATGAGAAACCGGCCCTGGAGATCGTCGGGTTGACAGAGGAGGGAGTAGTCACCAATGGCTAGGTTGGCCTGTGCCCTTTCAACCAAAAGGCCTGTGTCAAGTGAGTTGTATCAAATTTATACTTCCCTCTAACTGATGACATGTCCATTGTCCTGATTTTGATCTTGTCCAGGGGCTAGGCCAGCCGGAGTCCCCCCCCCCCCCCCCCCCCCCCCCCCCGCCCCGCCCGCAAAGAAACCACCTCAGAGGAGAGCTCTGAGGAGACCACCACTGAGACATCACAGCTGTCACCCCCACCTTCCACCAGCGCAGGGACACACACTCGGTGGATGAAATTAGTGGACATGCTTCTGGGGCACAATCTGGTGAGCACCACACTGTTGCTGATGCACAACAGGTGGAGGCAGAAACATCCAAGGAAGTTGGCAGTCAGAGGTCTGCTGGATCCCAGGACTAACCTGAGATGAGGTGAGTCAGCATGTAGCATGGGGTCCTACATGTGGGCAGCACGGTAGCATGGTGGTTAGTACAATTGCTTCACAGCTCCAGGGTCCCAGATTCGATTCCCGGCTTGGGTCACTGTCTGTGCGGAGTCTGCACGTTCTCCCCGTGTGTGCGTGGATTTCCTCCGGGTGCTCCGGTCCAAAGATGTGCAGGTTAGGTGGATTGGCCATGCTAAATTGCCCTTAGTGTCCAAAATTTCCCTCAGTGTTGGGTGGGGTTACTGGGTTATGGGAATAGGGTGGAGGTGTGGGCTTGGATAGGGTGCTCTTTCAAAGAGCCGGTGGAGACTCAATGGGCCGAATGGCCTCCTTCTGCACTGTAAATTCTATGTTCTATGATGTATGCTGAATTTAAGGAGTCAGGAGATAAACTAAAAAGTAGGACCTCAAAGATAGTAATCTCGGGATTGCTACCAGTGCCACGAGCTAGTCAGAGTAGGAATGACAGGATAGACAAAATGAATATGTGGCTTGCGAGATGGTGCAGGTGGGAGGGATTCAGATTTTTGGGACATTGAAACCGGTTCTGGGAAAGGTGGAACCATTACAAATCAGGCGGTCTACACCTGGGCAGGACTGGAACCAATGTCCCAGGGGCGTTGTTTGCTAGCGCTATTGGGAGGGTTTAAACTAATGTGGCAGGGGCATGGGAACCAATGCAGGAAGCCAGAGGGTAGTAAAGAGGGGATAGAAACAAAAGCTACTAAGTAGAAAAGTGGAAGCGATAAAAACAGATTGAACTGCCTAATATGGCAGTGGGGTGGGAACCAAGCAGTAGGTCAGAGGGAGAAATAACTGAGGGAGAGCTCCAGCCTAAGGTCAATAAGATTACGAGGAAGAGCAGGCAGGGAGTGATTGTTCAAAGCATCGGGGCTGGTGGGCTAAAGTGCATTAGTTTCAATGCGAGGAGTATTTCAGATAAGACAGATGAACTTAGAGCTTGGATTAGTATGTGGAAATATGATGTTGTTGCTATTACAGAAACTTGGTTGAAAGAGGGGCAGGATTGGCAACTAAACATTACAGGATTTAGATGCTTCAGGCAGGAGAGAGGGTAATGCAAAAGGGGTGGGGGGTGTTGCATTATTGGTTAAGGAGAATATCACAGCTGTGCTGAGGGAGGACACCTTGGAGAGTTCAGGCAGCGAGGCAACATGGTTAGAGCTCAAGAATAGGAAGGGTGCTGTCACAATGTTGGGGGTTTACTACAGACCTCCTAACAGCCAGCGGGAGATAGAGGAGCAGATATGCAGACAGATCTTAGGAAGATGCATTAACAATAGAGTTGTTGTGGTTGGTGATTTTAACTTCCCCTATATTGAATGGGACACACTTACTGCTAGAAGCATAGATGGAGCAAAATTTGTAAGGAACGTCCAGGAGTGTTTCTTGGAACAATATATAAATAGCCCAACTCGGGAAGCGGCTATATTAGACCTGGTGCTGGGGAATGAGCCCGGACAGGTGATCGAAGTTTCAGTAGGAGATCATTTTGGGAACAGTGATCATAATTCTGGAAGTTTTAAACTGCTTATGGATAAGGACAAGAGTGATCCTCACGTGACGATGTTAGACTGGGGGAAGGCTAATTACAACAGCATTAGGCAGAATCTGGAGAGTGTTGACTGGGTGAGGCTGCTTGAGGGAAAATCAACATCCGGCATGTGGGAGGCTTTCAAATATCAGTTGATTAGATTTCAGGACCGGTATGTACCTGTGAGGACGAAATATAGGGATGGCAAGTTCAGGGAACCCTGGGAATGAGGGATGATATGAACCTTGTCAAAAAGAAAAAGGAAGCATTCATAAGGTCTAAAAAGCTTAGGACAGATGAAGCCCTTGAAGAATATAAAGAAAGTAGGAAGAAACTTAGGGTAGGAGTTAGGAAGGCTAAAAGGGGTCTTGAAATGTGATTGTCAAACAGGATTAAGGAAAATCCGAAGGCAGCTTATACATATGTAAAACGCAAGAGGGTATCCAGAGAAAGGATTGTTCCATTCAAGGATATCGGAGGGAATCTATGTATGGAACCAAAGGAAATGGGCTAGATAATGTATACTTTGTCTCGGGCAGCACGGTGGCCTAGTGGTTAGCACAGCTGCCTCACGGTGCTGAGGTCCCAGGTTCGATCCCGGCTCTGGGTCACTGTCCGTGTGGAGTTTGCACATTCTCCCCATGTCTGCGTGGGTTTCGCCCCCACAAACCCAAAAATGTGCAGAGTAGGTGGATTGGCCACGGTAAATTGCCCCTTAATTGGAAAAAATAATTGGGTAATCTAAATTTTTTTTAAAAATGTATACTTTGTCTCAGTATTCACCAAACAGAAGGACTGGCTCCATAGCTCAGTGGTTAGAGCACTGGTCTCGTAAACCAGGCGTCGCGATTTCAATTCTCGCTGGAGCCTATGATTGAAATTTAGTTGATAGGAGTAAATTATGAGATATGGCAAGGACGCGAAGAGATGCAAACAGGTTGGACAGTAACATGAGTCGGCGGCCACATGACAGAGGGGATATCATACAGGGAAGTGGGAGAATGTATTGGGCAGCACGGTAGCACAAGTGGATAGCACTGTGGCTTCACAGCACCAGGGTCCCAGATTCAATTCCCTGCTGGGTCACTGTCTCTGCGGACTATGCATGTTCTCCCTGTTTCTGCGTGGGTTTCCTCTGGGTGCTCCGGTTTCCTCCCACAGTCCAAAGACGTGCAGGTTAGGTGGATTGGCCATGCTAAATTGCCCTTAGTGACCAAAAAAGGTTAGATGGGGTTATTGGGTTATGGGGATAGGGTGGAAGTGAGGGCTTAAGTGGGTCAGTGCAAACTTGATGGGCCGAATGGCCTCCTTCTGCACTGTATGTTCTATCTATCTTGACTTGGAGGATGAGGAGTATAGGGTAGAGTGTGTAGATATTCTGAATCATGTTGATATTAATAAAGAGGAGGTGTTGGGCATCTTAAAAAACATTAAAGTAGATAAATCCCCAGGGCCTGATGGGTTCTACTCCAGAATACTGAGGGAGGAAAGGGAAGAAATTGCTGGGGCCTTGACAATAATCTTTGCATCCTCATTGGCTGCAGGTGAAGTTCAAGAGGACTAGAGAATAGCCAATGTTGTTCCATTGTTTAAGAAGGGCAGCAGGTATAATCCAGGAAATTATAGGCCGGTGAACCTTACGTCAGTGATAGGGAAATTATTCGAAAAGGTTCTTAGAGAAAGCATTTACTCGCATTTGGAAACAAATGGACTTATTAGTGATGAACAGCAAGGTTTTGTGAAGGGGAGGTCGTGCCTCACTAATTTGATTGAGCTTTTGGAGGAGCTGACAAAGATGATAGGTGAGGGAAAGGCAGTAGATGTTGTATACATGGACTTCAGTAAAGCCTTTGACAAGGTACCTTCTAGTAGACTGGTACAAAAGGTGAAGTCAAATGGAATCAGAGGAGAGCTGGAAAGTTGGATACAGAACTGACTTGGGTACAGAAGACAGAGGGTAGCAGTAGATGGGTACTTTTCAGAATGGAAGGCTGTGACTAGCTGTTTTCCATCAGGATCATTATTGTTCATAGTGTATATAAATGATTTGGAAGAAAATGTAGCTGGTCTGATTAGTAAGTTCACAGACGACACAAAAATTGGTGGCATTGCGGAGAGTGAAGAGGATTGTCAGAGGATACAGCAAGATATAAACTGGTTCGAGAAGAGAAATGGCAAATGGAGTTTAACCCGGGCAAGTGTGAGGTAATGCACTTTGGAAGGTCCAATGCATGTAGGAATTACACAGTGAATGGCAGAACTCTTGTGAGTATTGACAGGCAGAGAGATCTGGACGTGCATGTCCAACGATCACTGAAAGTAGCAACGCATGTGGGTAAGGTGGTCAAGAAGGCATACGGCATGCTGGCCTTCATTTGTTGGGCACTGAAAATAAAAATTTCCAAATCATGTTGCAGCTGTACAGGACCTTAGTTCGGCCTCATTTGGAATATTGTGTACAATTCTGTACAATGTGGAGGCTTTGGAGTGGGTACAGAAGCAGTTTACCAGGATTTTGCCTGGTGTGGAGCGCATTAGCTATGAGGAGAGGTCAGATAAACTCGGTCTGTCCTCACTAGAACGACAGAGGTTGAGAGGCAACCTGATACAGGTCTACAAGATTATGTGTGGCATGGACAGAGTGGATAGTTCAACGCTCTTTCCAAGGGTAGGAGAGTCAAGTACTAGGGGGCATAGGTTTAAATTATGTGGGGAAAAGTTTAGAACAGATGTGCGAGGCAAGTTTTTTTACATAGAGGGTGGTAAATATATGGAACACGCTGCCTGAGGAGGTGGTGGGAGCAGGTACGATATTGACATTAAAGGGGCATCTCGATAAATATATGAATAGGGTGGGAATGGAAGGATTTGGGCTTCTTAAGTGCATTTGGTTTTAATTTATGCAGGTACCATGGTCGGCGCAGGCTTGGAGGGTCGAAGGGCCTGTTCCTGTGCTGTATTGTTCTTTGTTCTTTGTTCTTTGAGACAGGAGGGGGACCACCGGACTGCAGGCACAGAGCCAGGGACTACATGAGGCGTTGTCGGCGAGCATCCAGTACCTGCAGGCGCAGTTGGAGGAGTCCAACCACGTGCAGCAGCAGGAGGTGGTGCCGACAATGTGTGCCACCAAGGCCAACACCACACGGGTGGCGTCCGTCATGAAGGCATGGGAGGGGGCGACAGTTTTGATTATGGATAAGCAAGTCCAAGGCCTGGGGTATTTTGTGCAGGCGCGAGGCCCAGGGCAGGGTAGCTGCCTCACAGGCAGCTATGTCCCAGAGCCACCTGGAAATCGCCCAGGCACTGTGGCGCAGACAGAGAGGGAGGCGCCCACTCCCAGAGGGAGATGGCGCAGTCACTGGCTAATATGACACAAACCCAGAAGGTGGTGGCACAGTAGCAGCGTGATGTGGTGCAGTCACAGACGGAATGGTCCACTCCCTGAGCTCCATAGTCGTGAGCATGCAGACCCTGTTCGAGACCATAGCGGGCCTCCAGGACTGGCAGCATCAGGCGGTGGGGGAGCCTCAGTGGATATCCCCGCTTGCACCCCTGTCCCATGGAGTAACCCGGAGGCCATTGGGCACGTCGAGGGAGGAGGAAGTGATAGAGGCCCATCACGGTGACTCCCGTAGGGGAGGTCCCGGAACACCGCAGCACCTCGGACTTCCCCCCCCCCTTCTGTCCCTGGTGCATCTGATGGGCAGCGGGCAGAACAGGGCAGCACAATGCCACCCTGCTGAGCAGCAGCCGGGCCATTCCGGGTTTGCTACAGAAGCCCTCCATCAATGGAGACTCAGGTCAGAGGGCAGGAGTCACAGTAGGCCGCTTCCACTTCTGCTGTACCATCTGGGGAACCACCTAGGCTTAATGTAAGGGCCCATAAGGCCAGAAAGTTAGATAGTGGTTAAGTTGGCATGCATACAGGGCACAGTTTAGTTATAGGGGCTAGGGCATAAATATGTAATTATTTGTTCACGTTAAACACCTGCGATCACAGTTACAACATGCCTCGGTGCTCTGTACGACGGGTCTGAGGGGTGGGCTGGTCTGGGCTGCGGTGGTGGGGGTGGGAGAGAATGGGTGGACATTGTGGGGGGTGATGGATGGACCCTGTGGGTGGCTTGGCTCCACCCCCCCCCCCCCCCCGGACTAACCACCACCCCAGGGATCCAATGGCACCGTGAGGTGGAATGGCCAGCTTGCATGCAGGGATTCCCAGGTAGACGGTGGAAAGTGCGTCCATGAACACCAGAGCACATCACAGAGTGGGTTGTCATCACACACCATCCCATGGACAAGACCCAATGTTCCTGCCAACCCAGGGCCCCCACCCCACAGTGCAGCAGGTATGTATCATGGAGGGAGTTGCAGGCGGGAGGTGCCGGGGCCGGGGTGGGGAGGGGGGGGGGGGTGGGGGGGGGGAACGACACACATGGCTGTGAGGGTGTTTTGAGTTGAGATGCGGTGTCTGAGCCTCTGCCAGTCCCCCCCCCCCCCGACCACCACCACCACCCCAATTTGGTGAACCTGGCAGCGATCAGAAGGTCCTGTGTGCATTAGCCCTGGCACACACATCGTGCGGCCCCCTGTGCCTGCCTAGGCATCATGTCCCGCCCATCCTCAGCCTCCCCGCATCCTCCTCGTCAGACGTGGCCTGGTGTTCTACTTCCTCCAGCACATTGCCCCTCTGTGCGCGATATTGTGGAGGACGCAGCTGGCTTCCACGCTGCAGGCGACCCTCTCAATATCATCCCTGAACTGCAACCGCAACAGGGGCTGGTTTAGCTCACTGAGCTAAATCGCTGGCTTTTAAAGCAGGCCAGCAGCACGGTTCGATTCCCGTACCAGCCTCCCCGGACAGGCGCCGGAATGTGGCGACTAGGGAATTTTCACAGTAACTTCATTGAAGCCGACTCGTGACAATAAGCGGTTTTCATTTTTCATTCATTTCAACTTCAGAGGGCCCATGCACCACTCAATCACAGATTGTCGCTCCATAGGCATCGTTGTAGCGGGTCTCCGCATCGGTCTACGGCTTTCGGATAGGTGTCATAAGCCACGACCGCAGTGGATAACCCCTGTCTCCCAGGAGCCAACCCCAAACATGTCAGGAGCCAACCCCAAACATGTCAGGAATCACCGAGTGTCCCAGGATGACAGAGTCCTGCACACTGCCCATGTATCAGGCACAGACATGTATGATGCACAGCTGATGGTCACATTAGACCTGCCCGTTCATCGAGTGGAACACCTTTTGGGTTGTTTAAAGAAGCTTATCATCTATAGATGCTCGTAGGGGGACATGCATCCTGTCGATCAACACCTGGACCCGGGGTATCCGGTCGATGGTAGTGGATCCCACAGCCCGGGCAGCCTGGTGGGCACGGTCCACATTGAAGTGGGTGTATTGATCCTCCTGGGCATACAGGGCCTCCGTGACAACGTGGATGCACCTGTCCACTGAGGTCTGTGAGATACCCACTTGCCTCCTGGAAGGACCCCACCTCGTAAATGTTTGGGGCGACCGTCATCTTGATGGCCACTGGGAGCAGGTGTCCTCTCCCAGTGCCAGGTGTGCCATTATTTGGAAGATATGTCGCACTGTCTCTTTGCTCAGCCGGTGTCTTCGACGGCATGCCCGGTCCGGCAGCTCCTCGAAAGACACGCGGTGCCGGTACACACAAAGCCTCATGCGGTGCTTCCTTTGCACCTCCTCCTCCTTGGCCTACGGGTGGCTGGTTCTTCAACCTGGACGACTGCCACCTGTGCCTCTGTGGCACACTCCGCTGCTGCAGCTTTCTCCTCCTCCTCGAGCAGCGCCCACTCGTACAGCCACAGCGCATCCCCGGGACTGCGGCATCTAGTAGGAAGGCCTCCATTGCTGGATGGATTCCCATTTTCATCCCTGCAGGGGGCGAAAGGCGAACATGTTTGCATAGTGCGCACCTCCTGCCCAACCAGGTCCACCGGGCTACATGGTGGCCCCCGGTTGGCACTGCGGGTGCTGCACCCGCATGTTCCCCTCCCCCAACAATCCCCGCACCTCTGGTCCCATCAGTGGCCGACACTGTGGGGGCGTATGGCCCAGGTGCCCGTCCCTGATGCCAGGGTACCATTGGCTGGACTGCCTTTGCCAAGGGGCTGCACCTGCAGTCGTTCCTTTCTGTGTCCTATCATCTCTCTCTCTCCTTCATCAGCCCAACGCTGGTTTCATGATTTTTAAAAGAACAAATGAACCACGCCGTCGGGAACTCGGTCCATTGGAGGTGGAGAATCGTGGAGGTCCCGGAGAATACTGGGTCAAGCCTACTAATGATATGCAAACTGTGTCTATTGGTCGTGCGTTCCGGTACACATTGACGCCACTGTCGAGGTGACGGAGAATCGCGACTTGGCATCAAATCAAGCCCGCTGCGATTTTGGCATCAGAACCTATTATCTACCCAATCACTTTTTGTGCTTTCGACGTCGGCAAATGGATAATCTTGCCCAAAGACTTTACAGATGGATTTGGATAGGCTAGGAGATTGGACCAAAATTTGGCAGATGGAGTTTTATGTGGATAAGTGTGAGACTTCTCATTTTGGCTGAAAAAATACTCAGGCAAATTATTATTTTGATGGAAAGCAGATTCAAAAAGCATCTGGGCAGAGGGATCTGGGTGTCTTTGTTCATGAATCACAGAAAGTCGGTATGCAGGTAAAGCATGTTATCGAAAAGGCAAATGGAAGATTAGTGTTTATTGCAAAAGGATTGGAGCATAAAAGCAGAGAAGTGTTGTTGCAATTGTATAGGGTGTTGGTGAGACCACAGCTAGAGTATTGTATCCAATTATGGTCTCCTTATTTGAGGACGAATGTGGTGGCATTGGAGGCAGTTCAGAGGAGATTGACCAGGTTGATTCTGGGGATGAAAGGGCTGACGTATGAGGAGAGATTAAACAGTTTGGGTTCATATTTGCTGGAGTTTAGAAGGAAGAAAGGGGGACTAATAGAGGTATATAAAATACTAAAAGGGATTAATAAAGTATTCCCCCTTGTGGGGCAATCTAGAATGAGAGGCCACAGATATTGGTTGAGAGGCGGTAGATTTAGTACTGAGATGAGTATTACTTCTTGCAGAGGGTAATGAATTTATGGAACTCGCTGCCCCCCAGTACCGTAGAGTCTGAGTCATTAAATGGTTTCAAGAAGGAGATAGATGTATTTCTGATATAAAAAATGAGTTAAAGGGATTTGGGGGACAGATAGGGAGGTGGATCTGAGACCAGGAAATGATCAGCCATGATCTGTTTGAAGCAGGCTCAAGGGGAAGAACTGTTGACAGAACAATACTTTTCCCTGTACCTCGGTACACATGACAATAAATGTTCCTATGTTGACGCCCTGGCAGTGTCGACACAAGCCCATCAGCCTGAGGTGATGTTACACAACCCTTGGGAGAATAGAGGGTGAATGGGGAGAAACAGGAGAATGGGATAAGGTGGGGAATAGAGGGTAAGGAGGGGAATAGCTGAAGGATGGAAATGAGGAAGAGGGGAATGAGGGTGAGATGACGGTCAAGGCCTCGTCCTATGAGAAGCGAGCGAGAATGACGGCCTCCCTGATCTTCCGGCCATGCCGGATCCTTGCCGCCGCCTATCCTTCTTTCTCCAGCTCATCTTGTGGGTCCTTCCTGGGCTTGTCCACCATCCCCTCATGGTCTGCCTCTTCTTCCTCCTCCTCAGACAACACCTGACTCGAACATTCACTTATTCTAATGAGTCTCCTAGTGGTCAGTTGGTGAATTACAACACAGCCATGATATCACTACATTCCCTTTCCTTTGATGGAATAAATTAACACGTTATCATCAGCATATTTACACGTGATATCATTAGCCTGTGAGTCCAGCTGTATTAATATTTTTCTTTAAAATGTATTAAAAAGGGTTTAACAAATATGTATATATACATAGGAACTGCAAGCATAGTGTGTACAAATAGTCCAAATCTACAAATTGATTTGATCAGGTTTTCTTCTGAATCTGATCTTCTCAAAGTTTAACTTTGCTGCTCAGAACTTGTAGAGTCAATGTTCTCCATGACATTCTCATGCTCAGGAACTGCTGAACTATCTGCCACTGCAGCTGACGTTGATTCATCATCCATCACGTTGTTGTGAAAGTCTTCTCTGGTTTTCAAGAGCGGGCAATAATTTCTTCTTAAAACCAACCCTTCCGGGCAGCAGGGTGGCCGAGTGGTTAGCACAGCTGCCTCACGGCGCTGAGGTCCCAGGTTCGATCCCGGCTCTGGGTCACTGTCCATGTGGAGTTTGCACATTCTCCCCGTGTCTGCGTGGGTTTCGCCCCCGCAACCCAAAAATGTGCAGAGTAGGTGGATTGGCCAGGCTAAATTGCCCCCTTAATTGGAAAAAATAATTGGATAATCTAAATTTAAAAAAAAAACAACCCTTCCTCTGTCTGCACATTGTAGGAACGAGGTGCTATTTCTTCAAGGACAATGGCTTTTCTCGACCAATTGCTTAAATCTTCTATTCCCGCAATGTCATCACTACTCAGAGGAGGTAAAGGTCTAGATGCTCTATCATAGATCTGCTTTGTTTTGCTTTAATGTTTTACATTTCCTGCAGAACCACTGCATTCTCCATCTTTTCCAAGTACGAAAGTGTGGCACACAACCTTCTATTCATGAGTAACTCTGCTGGTGATCTAACATGTGACAATGGTAACGCTTTGTACGTGATTTCATGAGATATGGAGCAGATTGGCTGTCCATTGCTTCCTATAATGATTGTTTTACAATATGTACACTTTTTCCGTTGAGATCTGTGGGATCCATGCCTATACGTGCATCACCAGTTATTTGTTTCACACACATCATGGTATTTCCCCATCGGTAAGTTCTTCTATAGAACATAGAACAGTACAGCACAGAACAGGCCCTTCGGCCCTCAATGTTGTGCCGAGCCATGATCACCCTACTCAAACCCACGTATCCACCCTATACCCATAACCCAACAACCCCCCCTTAACCTTACTTTTTGTAGGACACTACGGGCAATTTAGCATGGCCAATCCACCTAACCCGCACATCTTTGGACTGTGGGAGGAAACCGGAGCACCCGGAGGAAACCCACGCACACAGGGGGAGGACGTGCAGACTCCACACAGACAGTGACCCAGCCGGGAATCGAACCTGGGACCCTGGAGCTGTGAAGCATTTTATGCTAACCACCATGCTACCCTGCTACCCCCTATCTTCTTGATAACTTGTGGTTTTGTATCTGATATGGGTGGTAGGGTAGAAATAAGATTGACATGCACATCTACATCTTCAGCAATTTCAATACTAATAGTTTGTATCGGTGCTTTAGATAATGCATCTTCTTCAAATTGTATCACGTTGGTGAATGGTAGTGCATTAAAATCAATGAACACTTCACTGAATTGTTTGATAATATTCTTAGAATCATTGGAGTGTTGATCCTGTCCTTTGTGGATGCCACATACTAACTGCACGAGACATAATTCTTCACAGGAATGATCACCTAATAATGAATCCAAGCCCTCGGAAACAATACAGAATGGGACAGAATAAACTTTGTTCTTCACCACCATACTCAGGTCACAAGCACCATAACATTTAATGCTTGAGCCATAATAAACTTTCAGAGATATTTTGTGATTTCTTCTAATCGGCTGAATTTTTAGATTTTTTAAATCAGTCATGCTGATTAAATTGACTTTGGCACCAATGTCTAACTTCAATTGGACTAATGTGCCGTTCACTTCAAATAGTAGCAGCCATTTATCCTCATCAATCACATTTATTTTAAATAGAGCATCAGTTTGCATTTTTTTAAGTAATGGAGAATTTTTTGATGTCACCAAAAAATTATTCTTCTCTGTTATTATTCCAACAAACAATGATGTTTCATCACTGGAGATTGTGTCTTCCACTGTGCTTACTGATCTGGGGTTGAGCTCAGAGTGACAATACTGAGCAAAGTGATTTTTTTCCTTTGCATCTGGAACAAAACTTGCCAAACTCTGGACACTGCGTTAATTTGTGCCTTTGGCCACATATTTTACACAGAAATACATTGTCTTGATCGTTAATCTGTTTGTTGGAGTGCGAAGAGCTGCAGGAACTTTCCTGCCTTTTTTTGGAAGTTTTCCACCTTTTTGGACAAAGTGCGGCAACCGGAGTTTTCTCCTCCAAGAAGATGCCGCCATTACTGAGAAACATTTTAGAATGCTGTGCTGTCAGCACGTGAGCCTGACAAACCTTAACTGCTTGTTCCAAAAACAGCTCTGAGTCCCTCATGAACCGTTCCCTCTGCTTATTTTTATTCACACCAAACACAATCTGGTCCCAAATCATGGAAGATTCCACTGCAGAAACATTACAGGTTTTTGCTTCTAACTTTAATCAGTGATAAAATGATCTATGGAGTCTTCTGTCTTCTGTAAACGTCCTCTAAACACATAACGTTCATAAATTCCATTATTTCTGGGGGTGCAATGTATATCAAATCTTCAAATTACTTTGTTACCATTTTTACTGTCTTCTTCATTTGCAAATTTAAACTCATTAAACACAGCAACTGCTTCAGGCCCTGCCGCTGTTCGGAGCATCGCTACCTTACGCGAATCTGATGATCTCCTAAATTTACTGTGGTAAGAAACAGATTAAATTGTTGTTTAAACACACACCAGTTGCTGTCCACATTATCACCTGAGAATCATTGGTGGCTTCAACAACTCCATGGTGTTAATTCTGACAGTCTACAAAATCTGCAAATCTCTGTGGACCTCACGGCAGTCTGATTTTTCTTTCTGAGTATTTAATACCATCCAAGCCCGGTACCATGTAATGTTTTTGTCGGATGACCTGATTTATATTACAAGAACACTTGTAGCTAAAGCTATAAACAATTTGTTAACATTAACTTTCGGTAAACTAAACAACAGATGAATAACAGTATTGACATGCACAAGCAACCTCTCTCTTCCAGCTCCCATGTCAGTCTGAGGTCAACAGAATCTAACATTCACTTATATACTAATGAGACTCTTAGTGGTCAGTCAATGAATTGCAACATAACTATTACATCACAACAGACAGTACAGGTGGCAACATAGGGTCTCCACCTTGGTCTCCAGCCTCCGCACTGGCATCATCAGCCCGGACCGCAGCAGGTATTGCTTATCCCCCAAGAGCCAACACTTCATCCTGAGATGGTGCTCGAAGACACCAGGAATCTCCAAGTGTCCCAGGATGTAGCTGTCATGCACGCTCCCTGGAAAATGTGGACACATGTGCACATTCGCAGACGGGGTCGCACATGAGTTGCCCATGGGTGGGGGTGGGGGGGGGGGTCCCTCAGGTTCACTTAGAGATAGGGGCACTCTTTCAAAAGGGCACCCTGATCTCCGAGGAGCCAGTTTCGCCGGCAGGTTCAACTCTTCAGTGATGAAAATGTTTCTCAGGGCACGATTTAATGAAAAAAGTCCATTGTGGGCGGGAATGGAGGGGTGTTCCCAATCCTTGTAATGCTGCGGATAGCCCTGCTATCAAACGGCACTCTGTTTTTTTCTGTCAGAGGCACTGAGGAGCTCCAGGCGATCGGAAGCCCCTGGGTAGTCAGCCTCTGGCCAAGATGGCATCCTGGTATGACTGGTGCCATCTGGGCACATTGGCATTACCAGCCTGACACCCTGGCAGTGCCACTGTGGCCACCAGGATGCCATTACCAAGGTGCCAGCCTGACATTTTGCACACACCAAGAATTGGGCCCAGGGTTGCCCTGCTGATATGTGATGGGACGCAGGGGTGGGGGGTGGGGGGGGGGGGGGGTAGTGCTCAAGGACACCCAACAAGTGAGTTGGGACATTGGAGGGATCCGAGGGTTGCGTCGGGGGAGGGGGTGAAAGATCGGGGTGCCATGTGGCTAAGTGTGGCCTCCGCGGGGCGTTCCCCACTGGGGCCGAAAAAAAGAGTTGTTAGATAGCAGAGTCATTCCCAGCTCTACAAGGGCCAGGAACGACCCCTCAATTCCCATCCAGAACAGACTTTTTTTTTCTCGTTAAAGTGGGTTATTAGTGGGTTTAATAACAGTGTGAATCTCACCCAAAACACCGGCGAGAAGATCCCCACCAAACTCACCCAAACGTTTATGGTTGAATTCCATCCAATAGCTTTCGCCGGACAGGAGGCCCCCGAGAACAGTTTGTATGATATGGGATCTTCAATTGTAACAAGTTTTCCCCTTGCCAGTTTGCCCAGCTACTATTTCAGTCAAATTTTACTGATTAAAAACAAACATAATTAATTAGGACAAATGATGACAATGCAAAACAACGTTAATATATACTAATATAGATATATTTTTAAAATCAGGGATGGTATGAATGATTGACCCTAATTATCTTGATTCTTATGTGCCCCTTTGTAATATTGTGCATCACTGTAGTTGGCTCCTCTATTTCTGAGAGTTTTTAAAAGCTGTTTTATGCATCACTAACTAAAATTCATTGTATGCGGGTCAAGAAGTGGATTTGTATAAATTATAATGTATAAATCGTGACATTTCATATTAGTCCTGCAGTTATGCTCACTTCCTGTGGGGTGGTACAGTGGTTAGCACTGTTGCTTCACAGCACCCAGGTCCCAGGTTTGATTCCCGCTTGGGTCACTGTCTGTGCGGAGTCTGCACGTTCTCCTTGTGTCTGTGTGGGTTTTCTCCGGGTGCTCCGGTTTTCTCCCACAAGTCGCGAAAGACTTGCTGTTAGGTGAATTGGACATTCTGTATTCTCCCTCTGTGTACCCGAACAGACGCTGGAGTGTGGCGACTTTGGGCTTTTCACAGTAACTTCATTGCAGTATTAATGTAAGCCTACTTGTGACACTGATAAAGATTATTATTATGACAAATTATGATGCTTGTGCATTTCAACTGGATACATTACAATGAGGCAGGGGGTGTAATTTAAAATAATGTGCTGGATTTTGGTGCAGGGGTACGAAGGTGTAAATCTATCAGAATCTATTATTCGACTCATCCTTGCATATTTCGGTTTTCATATTTTCTGCGTGGCAAGTTGTTGGAAGTGTGAGTTGATAAAGGGAAATGGGATACCTAGGACCTGAGCAAGGAACTTTGACAATCCTGAACCAGTCAAGTTTCTGAAACTAACAGTGGAAGAATTAAAGAGACAAATTACAGTGAATGAATTTAATGCAAAATCAGGAACAAGAAGAAAAATTAAGTGCAGGGAATGGAGATTGGTTAAGAGAGAGAAAAAGCAGAAAGGAAAAGATTTTTAAAAGCTTGAAATCTTTAAAACCTCCTGCAATAATTAAAAATTGCAGGAATGAGAATCCAACTTTGTAAAAGTTAATTCTTAATGCCTGGGAAGTTCTTTGATACAAATTAACATTTATGACATGTTCAAAACCACATTTAAATTGGAATGGGCAGAACTTAACTTTCTGTGACAAGTTTAGTTCAAATCTTTTGTGCAAATTCAGCAACAGCATTGCAAAGGTTAGGCAGACAGTGAATTGCCACTGTTTGAAATCTAACAGCGGAGCAACTCAGACAGAAAACTTTGGATATCTGAGTTTAACTACGGGCGGAATTCTTCCAAGCCCCCCTCTGGTGGCATCGATGGCTGGCCTGGGAGGCCCTGAAATGGGACTCATGTCAGCGTGAATTTCCTGCTGGATATTCCACTTGTGCCCACCATGGTGGATTGGAAAACACGCCGGAGACCAGTGTGAAACTAATTTTCATCCCATTAATGGAATGGCTGACCGGAATCTTCCACCTATGTCTGATTCTCCATGATGCCGGTGGGAAAACATGCCAATGCAAAGCACATTTGAAATATATGCAGATGTCCGTACTCAACTGAACAATGCCTGGGACTGCCTCCAGAGTTTGGAACGGGTGCCACCGACGACCCTGGAACTGGGAACTATTATTCGACTCATCCTTGCATAGGAGGATGTAGTGGATGTGGGAAGCATCTGCAAATGGACCTCCTAGATTCAGTGTCCTGGAAGGGGCCATCTGCCAACCTCAGAATGTTCCAGGAGATCCACCTCCTTTCTGAGAAGGTCCAACATCTCTCTTCCATAGTGGTCAGTGATGTTGGAGACATTTTCAATATGGCATCCTGACATGACGGTGGACTATTCGCCATCAAGCCTGTCCCATCATAGAATACGGCGCAAAACACCCTGTGAATCCAAACTCGAAACGTTAGTCTGTTCTCTTTCCACAGATGCTGTCAGACCTGCTGAGGTTTTCCAGCATTTCCTGTTTTGTTACGTAACGAATGAGGTCGGGGCCAGAGAATATGGTATGTTTTCCCACCAGCCTCCACAGCTGGAAACATTCCATGTTCCCGCCCCATCATGGACATAGCCCCAGAATGGGAGAATTCTGGCCTGCCACATTCCTCCCTTGCTTGACGTTGCTGTAGCATTTATGCACAAATAACAGCATGAACTGTTAGCCTCACCTTTATTCTAACAGTAAAATCTGGGCCATTATCCCGTCTCAGCCCTGTGGCTTATCATTTATCAATAATTATCACACTTTGGTTGCTTTGTACTTTTTTATAGCGCTCCGAACACCATGTCATCAACTGTGACACAAAGCGCAGCAACAAAAACAGTCCCCGAGCAGAATAAAATTACTTTATGACCTGGTGTTGTTTATTTAAATGGTAGAAAAGCATATGTATGAGAAACTTTCAGACTAATTTATGGAGCTTAATTTAAAGTAAACTTTGCAATTGATTACATTACAAAAGAGAACATTTTAAGCCTCACATTCGTTCGAGAATTACATTTTTGCTCATGTCTTCTTTCGTATCTAAAGAAGCTCTCGTTTTAAAAACATTTGTAATGCAATTTGCCAGTTTGAAAACAGAGAACAAAGATTGGTGCCATCTTGCTAACAATCCTGTCGGTCAGACTGACTGACGTTACAAAAGCTCCAGAGGAAACCAGTCTTTCACTGTGAATGGAGCATCTGCTGCAGGAACCAACACGCTTTATGACAGTAAAGGTCTCAGAATGGTTGCTTCAGAAAGGTTCCTTTATGAAATGAGTTAGGGTATGTACATTGATGAGCATCATTTATCACTAAAATAACAATCTTTGTCCCAGGATTGTGTAGTAAAATAAAAAGTCAGAGTACTGCAGGGATACACTACTGCAATTCAGGTTAAAGCACATTGGAATACAATGGAAAGGATTTCCCCAGTATGTTATTGGGCTATACCTGATGCTGGAGCGTTTGATGCTGTCATTGGGTACAAAATCTGGGAAAACATATTTAATTCCTCAGTTTTGCCATTTCACCTTCATTTCTGGAAAGTTAACTAAAATTTCTTGCAAACAAAAATAATTGTATAATAAGTCTTTTCTTAAAATAAAAACCTGGCCCTGTGGGTTATGCTCAATAATACAAAACAGTTAGTTGAAGATCATGAGGTTATGATCTTGCCAATCAAATTTGTGAATTTCAGCACCATACACTCAACCAACAACAAACAGTGAAGGCACTGAGTTTAATGCATAGTGCAAACATTATAGCACCAATAAAAACTTCAACCATTCGTCCCTGTGTTTATTCAGTACACACAAGTTATTTACTGCCTGATACACACAGGGATACTTACATTTATTGCTACTAAACTACAGGTTAGACTTAAAGAAGAAACATAAGAGATTTTATATGAGGGAACACAGGCATAAATAAAGAATTAAAAGTGTGTGTTGAATTTATGGAACTCATCTCATGTTGATTTATTTTAAATAACTGAGCGATTCCTGATAATGTATAACAAATATAACAAGTAGCAAAACATAAATGATGAAGTTAGGAGTAGATCTAAAGAAATCCCAAGCCAAAATGTATCTGATGATTAAAACTGTCATTGGCCACATCTATACAAATTTATGAATATTGATAAATCATTTGTTAGCCAAATTATTGAGTTCTTTTGTGGTTCTTTAATATCTTCACTTATCTTTCATTTACATTACTAGAGAATGGCTTAGTCATCAACTTCAAAACTACTCAATCAACAATGCGTAAAATCTATCAATAAAAAATAACTGTTTTTCCCCTCGACCTGGAATTATCTCAAGGCTCAAGTTGATTAAAGAGCTATTATTAGTAGGTCTTTAACTCAAATTGAAGTCACTCAATACCAGAGGAGATATTTGTATTCCTATGAAATATTATTCTAGTATAGATTTGGGGCTTCCACAGAGGCTATTCAAGTACATAAAGGAATACATTCTGGGTTAATGCAAGAACTCCCCATGATCTGCACCAAATTTGGCCTTGGAGAGTTGTAACATAAAACTGCTCACAGGCCCCTTGATTGTGATTTAAAGGATTGATCTAAATAGTGCGACATCCAGAAGGAACTAAGTCCTGGCCCATTGACTGATCTATCCAGCGATGTCATAAATAAATAAAGCAAGGGCAGCACGGTGGCCCAGTGCTTATCACTGCTGCCTCGGGGCGCCGAGGTCCCAGGTTTGGTTACTGCTCTGGGTCACTGTCCGTGTGGAGTTTGCACTGTCTCCCGTCTTTGCATGGGTATCGCCCCCACAACCCAAAGATGTACAGGGGAGGTGGATTGGCTATGCTAAATTGTCCCTTAATTGGAAAAAATTAATTGGGTACTCTAAATTTATAATAAAAAAATAAATAAATGAATAAAACAACTTTATATCTTATTTTATATTATTATTTGTATCTATATTCTCCAATTTATTTTTCACGTTATATTATTTCGACCTGCTTTAAGTTTTTCTCTTTCTCTACTAACCATTTCTTCATAACTTTGACCTGAATCATTAAACATTAATTGGCTAAAAATGATTCCAAAGGTGATAGTTTTGAAATGCATAGGCTGGAAGAGGAATGAAACCTATTTCAGTTTGGAGTATATTGACCCTCTTTAACAAAATTATTTTTTCCACGTGATCACGCCACCCTTGTGTCAGCTTGCCTATAATTCACTCACGCCGGAAAAACGTAATCACTGTAGTCAGTGGGGCAGTCATTTTAAATTGCCTCCCCAGCACTTGTCCCAGATCCAGTCAGGGGGATGGCTGCCAGGAAAACAACATCACGCTTGATGGGGGGGGGGGGGGGGGGGGGGGAGAACCTCACCAAACTTCTGGATGGTGTCGAACAGAGAAGTGACATCCTCTATCCACGATCAATCAGCTGTCCATTAAGCAAGGTCACCACCTATTCTCTTTGTGCATAATGAAAATAACCACCTTGTTTTGTTAATTATTCTTTTTTTCTCACGAGTTATGTAAAAATTCTGTTTGAGAAAAACTTTAATAAAATCTAATTTAAAAAAAAAAGCAAAGTCACCAACATCGCCTGGGAAGCTGTGGCCACAATAGTGGCTGCCAGCCCATTTCTTAAGAGGACGGGGCTACAGTGCCGGAAGAAGATGAATGACCTTCTTTGTGCAGCCAGGATAAGTCTGCTTCCTCATGCCTCCCGCTGCACCCCTCAACACAGCCATCATACCTCGACAGTGATCTCTCTCCCAGCCACTTCACGGGGTTCCAACACTTGTCATGGAGCCCTCTCACCATCCCTCGCCCATCAACATGGTCTGGCCCATCACATGCCCACTCCCACTCACCTCCCACGCATGCCAGACTTCATGACATTTGTCATGGCAGGATTCCCACCTACACCCTCCCCATCTGTCTCGTTGCAGGACAAATCCGAGCACAACCAGCGTGAGCAGGCATAGCTTGCCGGGGTTATGCCCAAGCCCTCTGAGGAGAGAACCCTTGAGCTGGCTGGCAAGGAGCAGGTGACAGCAGACATAAGTGAGAACCATCAAGACATGGAGCCATGCGTCAAACCTCACGTGAGTTAACATCCTCCCATCAATCAGCCCCTGCGATGCACTAATGCCATCTCACTTCCCTTGCAGGTCAATGAGTTGGTCAGCCCGAACCATCCTCATGACCTGGGGAGACAACAGACCAGAGTAGCTCCAAGGGGGACATCTGGAAACGAGCATCAAGGAGGCATCACTGCTGTCACCTGCACCCTTCACCAGTGAAGGTACTAACACCTTGGTAGGATTAATTAGTAGACAGGCTTCTTGGTCACTTACTGGTGAGCTCCTCGCATTTGAAGAACCATAGCAGGCGGAGTGAGGAAGGAATGTCCAGGATCCGGCCCTCAGAGAGGAATGTCAGAGCCCAGAATTCTGCTAAGCCCCAGGACGATGACGTGCCCCTGTGTCCAGTTGTCCCAGAGCTGCAAAGGAAAAGTCATGAGCATCAGGCTGACAGCATTTATCTTCGGACTGCAAGACTGGCTGGAAGAATCCCATCGCCTTCTGTCTGAGGAGATGGTGCAATCATTCCTAGGCAAAAAGGAGGACATTACAAGGGTGCAGGACGTACACTTCAAGGCAGAAGATGTCCGCTCCATGGTTCAGCTCATGACCTCAATGGCTGAGGGAGTTAGTTCCATGCTGCAGGGCTTCAGCTGCATGGTACAGGTACTAGTGAGAATCTCACTCCAGCTGCCCCTCTATCATATGGAGGAGCACAAGGCTCCCAGGCAGGTAACGGGAAGAAGATCAGCAAGAACACAGCTGGGAGCCTTCCACTTAGCAGATCCTAGGGTCCAGTCCATCTGACACCCCCTCCCAATGAGGGCATACTTCCAGCCCTACACAGCGAGGAGGGAAGCACTGCGACACCCATGCAGTTGGAAAGTAGGCCCCGGACCCTCAAAGTCCTGGCCCCCCAGGAAATGCCTGCTAAGGTCATCTCAGTCAACTGGGAAGTCAAATGGAAGTCAGCAGGACCCTTCAAGATCAAATGTGGGGAATACACCTAGATGAAGCGGGATGGTGAGGAAGAGTAAGAAACTACAGGCACCCCATGGCATCGGTGAAATTAGGCAGTAGTATAAGGAAAGTTACTATTGTAATATCTCAATTGTATTTAAAATAATTTTGCTCACCTATACAGATCCTCCATGATGTCATATCCTGGTGCCATGCTCTGCAAACGGCTGCACAAACTCAGCACTTCCTCCCTGTGGAGTGTGCGAATGGCAGCGCTATGTTTCCCACACTGACTGGGCCATAAAGCCTCACCCCTGCCGGCACGGGCACCCCAATACTGCCCCACAATCCCCCATGAATGGGCATTTTATGTCCCCCCCAAAGCAACACTCCAGCCTCTCATGTTTGCCAGTATTCCCCAGTTCTGAGGATGCCAAGGGCTGTAAAGGTGTGCGTGTCTGCCCACCTCACCAGTAGGTGGCAAAACCACATGGACCCTTGACCTCAGATGGTGCAGTAGCAACTGAGATGTGACATTCAGCCTTTCTGTGCCCCTATATCACCCCCTTCAGTCATAGGTTATGTTCAGCTCTCTGTCAGGCAGAGGTCAGAGGTTGAGAGGAGCATTGCTCTGTTCTTACTGAAAGTTATCATCATTCTCCTGCAGTGTCTGGGCAATCAATTTTGCGCCCTGCCCATGAATGTAGCCACCATCACAATGACTTCTGCAGGCACCACAGTAGTGAACAGATGTCAGATCCATGGTGGAAGAGGTCCTGGTCATCCCCAAACCAAGAGTCTATGTGGGGGTTCCTATCCCTACACCCCATCGCACGTTGTCCTTCCTCCTCCTCCATGAGTTGTCTTTTGCTGCCCTTGTCGACATCGCTCTCATCCGAGGAGATGTAGTGCTCCTCCATCTCCTCCTGGTCCAGCTGCTCTCCCACTGCAGTGCCAGGTTGTGCAGAGCTCAGCCAACCAACAAGGCGCAGGACACCCTCAGGGGGCTGTATCAGCGGGATACCCCTAACCGGCACAGGCACTGGAACCGCATCTTGAGTAGTCCAATTGTATGCTCAACCAGCGTCGGTGTCAGTGTTGACACATGAGCCTCATTGTAGTGAGTCTCAGCGAGTGTTTGTGTTCTCCGCACTGGTGCCATCAGCCACCTCCTGAGTGGCAGCCCTTTGTCGAAGAGGAGCCTTCCCTCCAGCCGCTGCTCTCCCTCACAAATGGCTGAGATCTGCGAGTGCGCCAAGATGTAGCCATCATGGATATTCCCTGGGAAATGGGTGCACCCCTGCATGATGCATACCTCGTGGTCACAGACGATGTGGAAATTGAGGGAATGGTATCCCTTGTGGCTCATAAATGGAAGCCCATGCCGCCATGGGGAATGCAGAGCCACATGGATGATACCCTGCACCTGCTGCTTGCTATGTCAGTGAAATCCATGGTCCTGGCACCCTAGCTTGCTTGATCCTTGTCCAAGTTAATGTACATGTGGACCTTAATGAATCACGCATCTGTGACCTCTCTTACCCACTTGTGCGCTGCTGACTGGGAGATGCCATATTGGTCACCCGTGCAGCCCTGAAACGAGCCATTGCTGGTATAGAAGTTTAGAGCAGCAGTAAACTTCAGGCCACAAGCAATAGGTGACCTACCAGCCCATGTGATAACTCTCGCATCACCTGGAAGCGGCACGGTGGTGCAGTGGTTAGCACTACTGCCTTACAGCGCCAGGGACCTGGGTTCAATTCCGACCTTGGGTGACTATGTGGAGTTTACACTTTCTCCCCATGTCTATGTGGGTTTTCTCTGGATGCTCAGGTTTCCTCCCACAGTCCAAAGATGTGCAGGTTAGATGGATTAGCCATGATCAATTGTCCCTTAGTGTCCAAAGGTTAGGTAGGGTTATGGGAATGGAGCATAGGTGAGGTCCTCTTTCAGAGAGTTTGTGCAGACTCGATGGGTGAATGATTTCCTTCTACACTGTAGGGATTCTATGATTCCATAATTTTATGACCTGGCACAGATAGAACATAGAACATAGAACAGTACAGCACAGAACAGGCCCTTCGGCCCTCGATGTTGTGCCGAGCCATGATCACCCTACTCAAACCCACGTATCCACCCTATACCCGTAACCCAACAACCCCCCCCTTAACCTTACTTTTTAGGACACTACGGGCAATTTAGCATGGCCAATCCACCTAACCCGCACATCTTTGGACTGTGGGAGGAAACCGGAGCACCCGGAGGAAACCCACGCACACACGGGGAGGACGTGCAGACTCCGCACAGACAGTGACCCAGCCGGGAATCGAACCTGGGACCCTGGAGCTGTGAAGCATTTATGCTAACCACTATGCTACCGTGCTCCCCACCAGATGATCCACCACCCTCCGGACAGGCGCAGTCTTTTCCGGCACTGCACCTTTGACATCGGGAGGAAGAAAGATCTGCACTGGAATACCCGTGGTCGGTATTATCTTGTCTGAGGCTCTGCCATCTGTGGCCCTCGGCCTGGATGATCAATGAGCCCAGCCTCGCCCTCCTCTGCAGGATGTTGTTACTGGCCACGTGCAGAGGTACATTGATATCGTTGCTGCTGCTCGATCACAATCAAAAGACTTGCTACTCGACTGATTCCATGATTCTCCCAAATCAAAAATTGAAAGGAAGAGAACATCTAAGTGAGTGATGAGGAGTCCTGACAATGCCCTGACCCACAGCCCTCTCAGGATTTGGGGCATCCACCCATACAAATCCCCCTATGTGAGCACCTTTCCAATGAGCCTCACTTCCCCCCTGTCACACAATAGCCTAATCGCCACAACTGCCCCTCTCAACTCCACCGGAATGAAACATCTCAACCCTTGAGAGTCTCAGCTGGCCACATGACTCCACCAAGCATGATGAGTGAGGGCCGTTGACTGCATTCAATAGACCTGCGTTCTGACCTCACGGGGGAACGAGACGCTGCCACCCGTCACCTCTTGAACAGATGGACTGATGAGCGGCTTTACTGTAACGCCTTGCATTGGGGGCCACATCTGTGTCACCTCTCTGCTATGGAGACGTAAGTATTAGCCTTGGAGTTCAATGCTTAGAGGCGAGGCTTCCACTATTTTGATATATTGATTTTCTTCCAACCATTGTGTTAAAATTGGGCACTCATCAGTGGCATATACATGCATTGCATTGCTGACTAAGTTAGCACAATTGACTCATCAAGGAAGGGACAACTGACTTTCCCTTGAGGCAGGCGTGGCACACCTGACGCATATGAAAACTGCAATTTGCAGTGAACTTCATCCATAGAGGGCATTCTCATACGCCCAGCACTTACGGGCTGTGTATTAAATGAGCCTTCCAACGTGAACAACCAGCCACCTATATAATAATCCCTGATAGCATGGCCTCTATTACCAGTGGCCTTGAACTTCCAGGCATCTCATGCCCTCTGGCATCAAAGTCCAGCCTGATTGTGGAGGTTAGTTCTGACTACATTCATCCTACCCCCTGTATGAATATCTTCAGCCTTCACAAGGCTGGAACCACCCCTTGTCAGAGATCCCCCATTCTGCCTATGCTGCCTGGCATCTCACCAGACCCCACCTGGGGACCTCACCATCACCCCCTGTGCTGAGCCTGTGGATTCACCTACTCCCACCCACTTTCCAGCTGCCACTCTGGAAGGGAAATCCCTCAGCCGTGTTATCGCCACAAGCCCAGCAAAGAGGACACGGAAAGCCCTGCCTGCAAACCAGTCGCCAGACCAGTAAGGCCTGTGAGCGACCACTCCCCCTGAGACGTCGAGACTGAACCCACCCTCCCGACCCTGAGTTGCAATGATCTGATCCCCACTTCCTCTCTAATGCCCCCTCTACAATTGACACCCTGGAGAGTGATGGCAACCTGCTCACTTCCTTTATCCCCTTCGGAGCTGAGGTCGCCAGGTTCTCCTTTATATACAGCTGTTGCAAATCACGGCCGTGTGACGTTACGCCAGTGACCGATGAATATTCAGTGAGGGGGAAAGTCTGAGACGGAGGGCACGCTAATAAATTGCTCAAGTATTTAAATGAAATTCCCAACATTTCATGGCGCGATTCTTGTTACGATACCAGTGAGGGGTCCAGAAAATCAGAAAACACAAACTCGCTGGCCAGAATCTTGTTTCCTGATTCTAGCCATATTTTGCTCCCATGTCGCCATTCTCGCTGATGGCTCACGAGGGCTGAAAATCGCCCCATGACCTCTGATTGAAAGTGTACTCAGGGATGAATAGGATTAAACTTAGCACTGAGGCTTCCAATGATGAATTGTCCTCTAATGTTCATTGATCACTTGAATGGGGTTCTTGAGGTCTACTTGTGCCAGTGAACATTACCCAAATGTGAATCACTGGCTTTGGGAAGAAAGGTAGTTTTATTTAAGATAACATTGCTAAACTCAGAGAAACATTAATTGTCTTGAAATTGTGAACATGTTACATATTACATGTCAAAATGTGTGTCCCCAGCAGTGGCACAGATTGGAAACTCAGTCTGAAAATCACTGCTATATGAATGGAAATGGTGAACGCTAGAAAATATACATGGAACTCGATATTCCTCCATCCACTTATACTGTGGTACTATGTTGTATGAGGAACAGTTGAGGACTCTCGGTCTGTACTCATTGGCGTTTAGGAGGATGACGGGGGATCGTATTGAACCTTACAGGATACTGCGAGGCCTGGATAGAGTGGACAAGGAGAGGGTGTTTCCACTGGTGGAAAAATCTAAAACATGAGGCCACAGCCTCAGACTCAAGGGACGATCTTTTAAGACGGAGATGAGGAGGAATTTCTTAAATCAGAGGGTGGTGAATCTGTGGAAATCTTTGCCGCAGAAGGCAGTGGAGGCCAAATCACTGAGTATCTTTAAGACAGAGATAGATAGGTTCTTGATTAATAAGGGGATCAAGGGTTCTGGGGAAAAGGCAGGAGAATGGGGATGAGAAAAATATCAGCCATGATTGAATGACGGAGCAGACTCAATGATCCGAGTGGCCTAGTTCTGCTCTTATGTTTTATGGCCTTATGATTTTATGGTGTTATGAGCTACTATAATTTACTCATCTCACAAAATCCAATTTAAGAGGGTCTGAGTCCAAATATGGAAGGCAATCAATACACATCATGCAAGAACTGTCTAATATTATTATTGATACTATCAGTTCGACATTAGGGCCAATGGGCAGCAAGATAGCACAGTGGTTAGCACCCAGGATCCCAGGTTCGATTCCCGGCTTGGGTCACTGTCTGTGCAGAGTCTGCATGTTCTCCCCATGTCTGCATGGGTTTCTTCCGGGTGCTCTGGTTTCCTCCCACAGTCTAAAGATGTGCAGGTTAGATGGATTGGCCATGCTAAAATTGCCCTTAATGTCCAATAAAAAGGTTGGGTGGGGTTTCTGGGTTCCAGGGATAGATTGGAGGTGTGGGCTGAAATGGGGTGCTCTTTCCAAAGGCCGGTGCAGGCTTAATGAGCCGAATGGTCTCCTGCACTGTAAATTCTATGAAACGCCATGAACACTAATCTAGTTTTTCTCTTTAAATATGCTGCCAAAGCTACAATTTCTGTTAATGTACATTGTTTCAATTGTATTAAAGCTCCCAATTAATTTTAAACTGAAACCTTATGAACTGTGTTACAATGTAATTCCTGGTAGACAGGAGAGTAAATTTGATCAAAGTGTAAAGCAGTATGCTGCATAATACTCCATAAGATGTAATTTACAAATATACATATATCCAGTGCATTCAGACCACATATTGGGAATCCTGGCAGGAAGGGCAGCAGGTCCCAAATGACCTGCCAGTTATTATACTAAAGTTAATAAAATAGTACAAAATTATCAATATCAATGCAGGCAAATATATTGAATTTATGCAATTATGTATTGCTATATAAACCACATGTAATATAAAGTTTGGTATAAAATTGAACTTACACAGAAAAATCAATATAAAACAAGTGCAATTGTGCTGCTTTCTTTGCAATGTTACCGTTCAACTGCCACTGACAGTCCATTTTGTAGAAGATAAATTTTCCAATAGAATCAATTATAGTCTTATCTGGCAGTGTACAAAGAGATTCCAAAAGTGTTACTGGAATGTAGTATTCACTATCTTCATGCATGCATACACATACATAGAGATAGCCCTCTTGGTTTTGAATTAACTTGTGTTCTCAATTAACCAAGTTATGATACCTGCCCCTTTAAGCTGCTGCCTGCCATTGAACCCTGCCATTGCCACACATCAACAGGCACACTGATAATATCCAATCACAGGTGTATTTCACATCCTTGTTCACATTATTCTAAAATTATAATTCTACAAATAGCCATCAGCCACTACAGTTGGATAAGTATTAGGCTCACACCATCACACTCTTGGTCAAGCAGACATTTAGACAAACAAGTCAACCATCTTCAGAATTAAACTTATTAAGAAATAGTAGTAATTTTAGGGTAGTTAGGTTAGTTAGAACATGGAGCAGAAAAATGCCAGTTTACATAACTGTTTTCTCACATGCCTTTTGGAGGTACTGAGTAATCACACCACAACTTGTCAGCACCTCCTAGCAACAGGTAGTGATACATCAGGGTGGGTCTTACTTCCCTCTTTAAAAATGAATGATGTTTGATGCATAGTAGAATAATCTAATAAAGGGAAACAAAAGCAATCAGAGACTCTAAATTATTTTTTAAAGTACCTGGACCTGCATCTAAGCAAGGCTATGGCCTGGGTGCTGGAAGGTGGGATTAGAGAGGGCACCTGGGTGTCCTTGGGCTAGGCACGGACAAATGGCCTCCTTCTGTGCTGTAACCTTTCTATGATTCTTCTATATATTTTATTGCACCTGACAGAAAGTGACTCAATTCTGTTGTGCCTAAAACTGACTAACCAATTGATGGTCTTATTGAGCAAGAACTGTAAATTGTGGTCAAACAAAATATTGAAGATCAATGTTAGATAACCCTATAATATCCTTAACTATGATTAGCTGGGAAAATACATTGCAAATGAAAGACTAATCTTTACGATGTAGCTCTTACCTGAAGGGACTCAGAGATTCTGGGGATTGGGATAGAGGAAGGTTGAATAATTAAAATTAATCCAAAAGAGTTTCATATGAATTAAAATAACAGCATTATAAAAGTAAAGTTAAAATAGTAGAGAGAATGTAAAGGAAGGTCAATTGAGGAAAAGAGAGGGCAGCACGATGGCGCAGTGGGTTAGCCCTCTTGCCTCACGGCGCCGAGGTCCCAGGTTCGAATCCCGGCCCTGGGTCTCTGTCTGTGTGGAGTTTGCACATTCTCCCCGTGTTTGCATGGGTTTCACCCCCACAACCCAAAGATGTGCAGAGTAGGTGGATTGGCTGCACTAAATTGCCCCTTGTAAGTTTAACATTCCACTGATAATCAGCCTTTCATGTCTGGGTGAATTTTTATCCTAGAATTGAGGCATTTTTCAGGGTTGTAATAATAATCTTCATTAACACTACAATACAGTTATTGTGAAAATCCCCAAGTCGCCACACTCCAGCATCTGTTTGGGTACACAGAGGGAGAATTCAGAATGTCCAATTCACCTAACAAGCACGTCATTCGGGACTTTTGGGAGGAAATCGGAGCACCCGGAAACCTCAGACATGGGGAGAATGTGCAGACTCCGCACAGGTAGTGACCCAAGTGGGAATCGAACCTGGGACCCTAGTGCTGTGAAGCAGCAGTGCTAACCACTGTACTACGTTATTGTATCTGTATTAAAACGGTAAGTAACTGGCCTTGTGAACTGGTATTCCATGAAGCTACTGGTGTTTATGGTGCAGAGGATGGATCACAATTATTTGTAAATAGAATTGTCTATCTTAGAAGCAGATCTTAGTTATCTCAAGAACCCCCTCGCAACCGTCCATCCCCTCATCATTATCTATTTTTTTCAATGTACTGGTTTCTGGAGTTGGTGTGCGGTGGGACAAAGTGAGGACATTCTCAGTATGACTAATTGAATCTATAGTTCTAGCAGAGGGAGGTTTACTCCTGGGATATGGGGCTGCCTTATCTCTTTCTGGATACACATGAGACTGCTGTGTGCTTCCCAGAGTAACTGTTATCGTTTCCAATCTCCTGCAACTTCTTTCTGACTGTCGCTGTTATTTCTTCCTTTACTTTTGTGGATCGTCACCTTATCTTTCCAAAGCCAATTCTCTTCATGCTCGTTCATTCTTTTAACTTCATTAATCCTGCCTTATTTAACTAATCTTTAATATTATCAACCAATTTCCTGCTTTGTTAATAAGCTTGAAAGTCATTTAATCTATTTTTTTTCTCTGTGATCGGTATATTTGTTATTTCCCATTCCATTCTAATCTGATTTTACCCTAGAAATATTAATCTGCCTATTTGGAAAACATTATGGTTGTATTTATGCCTTAGCTGTAGTTAGCTACAGTAAATGGTGCATTTTATTAACATTTTCTTAATTGAAGTTTCTATTTCAAGTTTCTATTCAATTTCACCACCCCTCTCTATAATACTGAAATCTTACATATATTTTCCTTGCAGACTTCTTCATTACAATTAATTTTGTCTGTATTTATATTATTTTGAGTATAATAGTTAAATAAATTAACAAATTAACTCATTAACCCTTAAAGGGACATGTCTGTATTTATATCGGAAACAGTTTAATTAAAGCATATCATGCTGTAATTGCACTCTCTCATCAGTGGTGGCACTGTTGCCTCTTGGCTTGGCATCTCCCTGCTCCTGGGCCAATGATACGGAAGACTTCCAAACTGTTTCACTACACTGTTTCTCAGTTAAAAGAATAATTGATGGAAAAGTTAAACAGTTGGAAACTTTCAAGCAGGAAACTATTATTACAAAATATTTCTACAGGAAGTAAAGGTCATTCAGTAAACCTGACATTCCCTGAACCAATAAAAAGATTAAAATAAGAGGTAAAATTTGGAACACATAAAAGGTGAATGAATAGTTAAGTATGTACTTGACCAGAGGCAAGAGCAAAACGTTTCTTATGAAGGATGCAGCATTGTCAAGGACAGTAAATATGTCTGTCATCTCAGCTTTATGATAAGATTTGAATAGGGCATTACAAAATGGTACAAGATGGATAGTTACCTACTTAACAACATCAATTACATTTCAAAAGACGATTCTCTACAATCTCAGAACATGAAAGGTAGTATGTGATGTGTTCTTTTCTGTTATATATTATTTGGTGTGCTGGATAGATGGTGAAACATGTAAAAAGGATGACTGAAAATGTAGACGTGCTACTGAACATATTGATTGAGCTCAATGTGGAACAGGCAATGGGCTCTAATGGCATGTATCCTAGATTGCTGAGGGAATTGTAAAAGGAAATAGCTGAGGCTCACATCACATTTTTATAAACATCCAGATAATTGGAGGGTTGCCAGTGTAACCCCTTGTTTGTAGAAGAGAGAGAGGGATGTGCAGAATAACCTCCAGCCAGCTTAACATTTATAGTGAATGAACATCTAGAGGACACAATGCAGAACTGAACTAATATCCACCAAGAAGCATGTGAATTTCAAAAGGCAAGTCTGGCAAATCTAATATAAAATAACTTCTGTTAATGGGAGGAAATAACAGAATGCAGTAATAACATAAATTTATTACATTTAAATATATAAATTTTCAACAAGTGTTTGATAAGATACTACGCCAGAAGCTCATCATAAAAATCAGGTTCATTGATTAAAATTAAAGAATCACTCAGAGGTTAGCTAACAAGCAGCAAATAGAGAACAGTGGGTAATGGGTGCCTCTGAACTGAGGGGTGAAAATAGTGGTGCCCTAGGGACCAACACGAGGTGACATGGGTTTGCATGATAAATATATAAATAATCTGAAGTCAGGTGAAAAGAGCACAGTATCTAAATTTGGAAATGACCACACAAATAGGAAGTGTGGATAACTGTAAATAATAATCTTTATTAGTGTCACAAGTAGTCTTACATTAACACTGCAATGAAGTTACTATGAAAATCAAGAAGACACACCGGTAAGTAGGTTAGTAGTTTGGGCAGACTGCTGTTAGGAAAAATTAAATCAGGAAAATGTGAAGTGTTACAGTTCGATATGAAGAGTAGGTAATGGAAATTTATGTTAAATGATTAGACTTCAAGAAGAATATAGGAATAAATATGTAGGTGAGTACACAAGCAAATAAATAATATTAAATCTGGATTATATTTATAATTCTAAAGGCTGCTATTAGCTTAATGAGATTTTATATCTCAGCATTTTTTAGTTGATAGGTTATATTAAATATCAGGAACCTTTTCTTAACCAAAAATTTTTATTCTGTGATTTTCCCCTCCCTGCTCAAGGGTGATAAATAGAGCGGGCCATATTGCTTTGTTTCAACATACTTAAATGAGATGGGCCAGGTGGTATTTATCTGTCTGTCCAATTTGCATGGTTCTATTGCATGTTAGTAGAATAATACAATAATCTTTGTTAGTGACACAAGTAGGCCTACATGACACGGCAATGAAGTTACTATGAAAATCCCCTAGTCACCACATTCCGGTGCCTGTTCATGTATACACAGGGAGAATTCAGAATGTTCAATTCCCCTAACAAGCACGTCTTTCGGGACAATGTGACAATTGGAGATTTTACATTTCTAGTCAAAGATTTGCTGTCTATTAAAATTTATAGATGGAAAATCATGGTTGTGCAATTTCCTGTCTGCACTCCTAGCATGCATCAGGAGTGCCCAGGTGGAAATGCATCCAGCTATGAATGACTTACTTCATTGGGAAAGGTGCCAAGAATAAGCAGGAGGTGCATGAGCTTTTCTGAAGAAATTGGGACTCTTTTTACTGAGGAGGCTGAATTGAAATCTCATAGATGGGGTTCAATATTCTGATAATCAGTTCACTAAGACTTCTTAATTCTGGCACACCGTAGCTGTATGGATTATATCCAGATAGTAATTCATTTTGACCTTTATGATTTCTTGCAGCATTTAGAATATAACAGTTAGACAACGATATTCTGTTCAATGCAAACACCATACAACAGACCATATGCTATAGGCAACAAACTATGTTGTTTACACTGCACAGCACACAGCTAACGACATACAGAAAAAGGTATACAGCAACAGTACCTAGCACACCAAATAACACATAACAGAAAATAACACATCACATGCCACCTTTCATGTTCTCAGATTGTAGCGAATATTCTTTTGAAATGTAATTGCTGTTGTTAAGTAGGTAAATATCCATCTAGTTTACACATTGCAAGGCTCCACAATTAGCAAATGAAATGAATGATCAGTTAACCTGTTTTGGGGTAGTTGGTTAAAGGATATTGGCCAGAATAAATGGAGAAGTCCAACTCCTCTTTTTCAAGAGGGATCTTTTAAATGCACCTGAAATATGTCTCTAGCAACATGGCACATGCTCAACGTCAGTCTATGTTAGATGGTCAATTCCATTGTGAGATTGGACCCCCGCCATCTAACACAGAATTCAGAGTTCTACTAGTAAGCCAAATCTGCATATGCTGAACTATATAATGTACATACAGTAAGAGCAATTAGCACACAGTGAGCAGAATAGGACACATACTGAATTGTAAATAGAGGACGTCTTGCGGCGCAGGGTAGCATCCCCACCTCTGAGTCAGAAGCTCCATGTTCAAGGCCCACCTCAGGACTCAATGGCTTTCATACCAGAACCAAAGTGTTGAGTGTCAACCTCAAATCCTTCCAACACATGCCAATGGAACGTCGTAAACACAGGAGAGATTTATGGTCAGCCATGAGATGCAAAAATAAAAATCGAAGACTCAACCATCACTTTCCATAGGCTACAACATGTAAGTAAAAGTGCTTGAGGCCATGGCAAATTGGACTGTAATCCAAAAAAGTAGGAAACAACATACAGATCAACATAAACAAGGCAAAGTAGAAAATAGATGGTGAACAGAATACAATGCACATATATATCACACAATGCACAGCAAATATCACCAAACACACAGTAATTATGCTACCATACAATCATACCAGTCTTAAACTTCACTTGCTTACTGCCACTCTTGTAATAGCATCTCATAACATGAATGCTATAAGCGGGATGGCATTCCATTAACCTGTGAAACATCTGATTTACTCCGAGACAACCACAATATAGTCTTTATTAAATAAATTACTGAGGAAAGCTATTAATACTTTAATGAGCTTAAAAATCAGGTAGCTGGTGGAAATGGGTTTGAGCAGTGCAATGTCTTAGAATGCTGACCTTTCAGCTCGAGGACATGTGCTCAAGTCCACACCCACAATGGTATGAAGAAAGGTGTTTTTGCCAGCTGTAAATTCCACCTTGAATCCAATTAATTCTGTTGAAAATTAATTCAAGTGAATCTGAGTCCTGTATTTAGGGATAATAAATACTCTAGACACCATGTGATATTGATCTGCATACTAATCAGAGGAAATCTTCCTGATAAATTAGTAATCACAAACATAGTTGTCAGATTATTGGTAATGGAAATAAAAAGAAAAATTACACTTGAAATAGCAAGAGGTGTTCTTCTCAATCAAGGGTTTCACCACCATTGCTCAGAGGACAGAATATGCATTGTTCTGTATCTGGCCACTACTATAGTTATCTAAAAATGTTTAATGTCAGCAACCAATGTCCTGTCTGGGAACAAAAATATAATTGTCCACAGCTGACATATTTCACCTTAATAAGCACAAATAATGCATAGTTTGATTATTTTAAATAAAGGGAGTTTCACCATTGTCTTGGATAATCCACAATTTTTTTTTAAATGAAAAGAGAAAAATTTGGATGTAATAATAATTGCTTATTGTCACAAGTCGGCTTCAATGAAGTTACTGTGACAATCCCCTAGTTGCCATATTCTGGTGCCTGTTCAGGGAGGCTGGTACGGGAATAGAACCCGCGCTGCTGATCTTGTTCTGCATTACAAACCAGCTGTTTAGCCCACTGTGCTAAACCAGCCCCTGATGGACATAGTATATTAATCATCAAGTTAAAAGAGAAAGGTTGGGAAAGTTAACATTTCAGTTCTGAGAAAGCCATTACCATCTAGAAGCAGACACATGGGAACACCACCACCTGGAGTATCCCCTTCAAACCACTCACCACTCTGACTTGGAATATCGCCATTCCTTCACTGTCACTGGGTCAAGAACTTGGAACTCCCTCCTTAACAACACTAGGTGGACTTGCACCATATGGATTGCAGCGGTTCAAGAAGACAGCTCACCACCATCTTCCCAACCGCAGTTAGAATCATAAAATTTACAGAGCAGAAGGAGGTCATTCGGCCCAATGAGTCTGCTCCGACCCTTGGAAAGAGCACCCTACTTAAGCTCATGCCCACACCCTATCCCCGTAACCCAGTAACCCCACCTAACCTTTTTGGACACTCAGGTACAATTTAACATGACCAATCCACCTAACCTGCACGTCTTTGGACTATGGGAGGAAACCAGAGCACCCGGAGGAAACCCACGTCGACAGGGGGAGAAAGTCACCCGATGCCGGAACTGAAACCGGGTCCCTGGATCTGTGATGCAGCAGTTCTAACCACTGTGCCACCCTAGGGATGTGCAATGAATGCCAACTAACAAAGTCAACATCTCCTGAATGAATAAAAGAAAATCTATGCCAAAATCCTAGATGACTTTCCTCATGTATTTCTAGCATTTATGTTCTAAGTGAACAGTTCCAGCATTTCCACTTTAAGATGGATCCGCTTTTAAAATATAAGTTCAGGAATAACAAGAAGTAATAATTAATTAATTGATCTTTTCATCCTTCCCATATCGTGCACCCAATAGCCTTGACTCTCCAACCAAGCGTGTGTTTCTACGACAATGTTAGTGTCACTATAAAGTGGATTATTCTGTGGGTGGTAACTTTAGACCATAAATCCGGAGCCGATTGGATTCTAGGGCCATTTGACACGAAGGTTCCTAAAGGGTATAATCTCATCACTTTGATTACAACAGAAAAGAGGGCATTTCCAGCGATGTGTCAAATGTGTTGAAAGAAATGCACCCGCGTCCTTTGGTTCTCATTATATTTTTCGACCTATACCCACGAGTGGTCTAAACATGCAGGAAATGTGGCCAATGCCTCTCTAAAATATTGACTCATTGCTGGGCGTGTTCTCTGCAGGGCTTTGGAATTGGGTTGCTGCCGGAATTGAGTGGGAATTGAAAACTATAAGGTTTTTTAAAAACTGTCGATACTGAAAATGTGGAACAAGAATAGAATGTACCGAATAGGACCTGTGCAAAAACAATGCCCAGACAGTTCAGAATTTTGAATGTGGACTCTTCAAGGAACCTTCACTCCAGTGATTGGATCGAAGTTGGTCATGTCAGCACTGTGGTTGGGGCAGAGGATACCAATATCCGGGCAGGCAGCATGGTGGCGCAGTGGGTTCGCCCTGCTGCCTCACGGCGCCGAGGTCCCAGGTTCGATCCCGGCTCTGGGTCACTGTCCGTGTGGAGTTCTCCCCATGTTTGCATGGGTTTCGCCCCCACAACCCAAAGATGTGCAGGTTAGGTGGATTGGCCACACTAAATTGCCTCTTAATTGGAAAAAAAATTGGGTACTCTAAATTTGTAAAAAAAAATAATTCTGGGCTACCCCAGATGCCCTGCTGTGTGCAGGACCCGATACCCAGTGTGGTCACACACAACTGGTCGTCTGGTTCATGTGAATGTGTCAGCAGCTTTGTGACTTGGGCTTGTTGCTGATCCTCGGTCAAATCTGACAACCGGTTCCCAGTGTCTGTCTGCAGCTCACTCGGTGGTCACTGCACAGCACTCCAGCGAGGTAGAAAGGGAGGATCAACTCCAGCACTTGATCCAGAGTACAAAAACGTGACCAAGTGGTGAAAGATTGATTTTGATTTAAAACAGCGAAGTGACCTTGCAACGATAACGTGGTCGTCATCATTACATCAAAAAACAAATATGTTCCCTTTGAAAAAAACTGCAAACTATTTCGAACAGATAATCTAACGCGTCTGGTTTCGCCTAATTGAACTGCTTCAGTAAACAAAAATAAACGTGGCTTTGTTTTAAAATGAATGGAAAGGAGGCAGGAACAGTTGGACGAGAACTTTCTTTCAAACCGAAGCTGAAATAGAAAATAAAACATTACAGCAAAAGGGGCATTTTAAAAAAAAATTCACATGTGGCCTGCGGTTTTCTGAAGCTCAGGTCAGCGATGGGTGCTCAAAGCCTGTGTACTCGGTGCGTTTGCAGATGAGAAGGAAAGACTGTCGGAAGTGGAGACTTTAGTGCCTCGTACACCCACTCGCCCTGATCTACCCATGGCCATTCGGCCCTTCCCGCCCAGTCAGACCAGCGTGAGATGGGCGACATGAAACTGGTTGCAGCGAGAAAGAAGAAAAAGCCTTTGCTTTCACGTGATGTACATTTCAGCCAGTAAACCGAAGCCCAGACACAGACCAGCACAGAGGCCTTCAGCAAGTAAAGCGTAAGAGTTATTCACCACCCCTGCCCCACCCCCCAAGTATTCATTAACATTTTTAAATGTTTTGTATGAAGAAAGCTAGCTGAAATGTGTGAGGGGAGGTGACAGCCTGCGGCCCAGATGTAACAGTGGTTCTCTCTGAAAAGAGGGGAAGTTTAGATTTGGGAATAGATCTCCTGTATTTGATGCGTTTATCTGACCAAGGCAGACATGGAAGACGCTCTCGCCTTAAGTGAAGGAAAACCTCTTTGTATTGAAGTAAAGGAATGGTCAGCGCACTGCCTCAAAAATGGCAATTTATTCGTTTAAAAAGATTAGAAATCCAGTGATACATGGAAATAGTTAAAAAAAAAACAGCGTAAAGTGCCAAAAACATTTACAAAGAACAATTTGGTTTTTTTGAAACCCGCCGATTGGAATGTAGTTTCGAGTGTTTTATATTGCATGACTGTGAGTTCCTTTGTTCTGCTTTTATTTCTTAGCGAACAATCTGCCACTCGGGGTTTCGCACTCAGTTCAATGCAGTTCGCCAGCCAGTCCTGCCTGGAGTGCACGTTTCCACCCAGCCGCGGTTTATTGATGGCTTATTTTTTCTGTTTGCACTGGTCATTTTTCACCTCACAAAGCTGAAGTGTTGGGGCTCAGCTCCTGATCCCTACGGCAACATTATCCATGTCATCCTATCCCCAGACACCAGAGGTGAATGCGGCCCTCAATCCACAGTCAAGATGTTCCTCGTCCATTCAAATATCCCAAAGTCTTCACAATTCTCTCGCTCTCTTTGGTTTCTAGCTGCGTTTTTGTCATTATTCCACCCTATACCCTAAAACTTTGGGAAAATTCAGACCTAACAAACTCAGCTCAGGTCTCTCTGTGCACACATTGCAGCCTTTTGGAGTTCAGGGTTGTTTTGGGGGACTGTGGGCGAGGCTGTGGTGCCTCGGGTCACACGGTATCTCCGGAAAAGCTTGGCATACTGGCGGCAGTTGTGAGGATTCCTGTCAGTGTGAGGAAGGAGGTGAGTTTTCAGGTTGTTTCTGTGATGAAACATTCTGCCCACACGCCGGCCACTTGTGCGGAGATTCCTGTTAAACATAGAGACTAAAAGCATCATCTTCCAACTCCACGTTCCCGGCGGAGTACATCAAGGAGGGCGAACACAGTTCAAAGCGCCTTCCAGTCAAGTGGCAATCTACCCATTCAAGGGTTTTCATGTTGCTTTTATTTAATTTTTTTTTGCTCAGAATTAGAAAACGACACAGGTCTTGTCCCATAGCAGAATCCCGCAGAAAATCTGTATTGGAATAAAATAAGAGGAAAGAACAGCAGCGGAATGGATATAGTCTGTGCTGCTTCTAAATGTGACATTTCTAAATGTGTCTGCATTCTGGGAGTTCCTCAATGTTGCACTCTGAGTTCAGTTTGCCGGTGCATCGTTCAGCATTTTATTTTGGACGTTTTCAGCTCTTTTACCTGCACGTGCAGTGTTTTGTGAACAGCTAATGTTCTGGACTGGCAAAATCCTTTCCCGCATTCTTGACATTTGAAGGGTTTTTCCTTGGAATGAATGTATCTGAATTGAAGAGAGTAAAAAAGAAAGAATGCATTATTTGTCTTCGGATTTTCTAAGTCGCAGTTACTTATGGACCATGATCATCTCTATAATAGACTCACTGGACAAACCATTTAACTGAATGTTTTTACAGCAATTGCACGATTTAAATATCAGCCCCAGCTCGTTGAGAGCCACTCGAACCCACAGTCACTCTCCTGGATTAGATTCACTTTCCCTGCAGTTGGAGTCGAGACTCCAGACAGCCGGGTCCTGGAGCAAACATTAACACAGCGAAGTTAAAGTGAAAGGAATGCGAGTGGGTCAGTACAGGGGGCCTGGGAGCTGAGACACTTTCCTCTTACCTGTGGTCACGGAGGTGGTCCTGCCTCCTAAATGCTTTGTGGCAGATGTCACACGTGTAGGGCCGTTCGTCGGTGTGGGTCCGTTCGTGTATTAAGAGATTGTACGATTTGGTAAAGTGCCTCCCGCAGAATTTACAGACAAATTCTTTTTTGGTTTTGGACGGCAGTCTTCCCCTGGTGGGTTTCCTCTCCGGCGATAACTTGGTGGCATCCAGCAGGGAACCAATGGCTGAGGGCGAGTACTGTCCATCTGTCTGTCCGCGCTTAGGGTGGTCCTCTTGGGTCGCCGCAATGGCCAAATTGGCGAAGTCAAACCTGGGCCTTGACTTGTTCGGAATGCCGCTCGACTCTTGTTTGTGTTGGAAAATGTGCGGGAAGATGGGGATCGTGGGCAGCTGAAAGCGAGTGTCCACCAGCGCGGAAACAGCGGGTACTTTGGAGAAGGAAGAGCGGGGCAAAGGCATTGGAGGATAACCCAGGGTCCACTGGTGCAGATGGACAGTGTGGAGGGTACTGAAGCCATACAGGTTGTGCAGCTGGTCGGAAGGAGTGGGGATGCCGTTGGAAGCTTGGAGGAATGCATAGTTCGCCAATTGTAGCGACGGATGAATAGGCACTGGAGCCGGAATAGTCTTACTGCCCATGTTGCCGAGTTGCGTTGCAGGAAACCGTGCCAACTTGCAGAAACCTTGGTATAAAGGCGAAAGGTATGCAGTGAGTGACGACGTAACGTCCATTATTAGCAAAAGTTCAACTGATTCTCAAATATGACAATGGGATATTCCACTTCAAAACACCTATCTCTAGAAAGTGACAATGCGACCAGTGACCCGCGACACGGTGTCTTATTAATAAAGTGCAAACACACTTTCCAAAAACAAACCTGCATCTTGTTCCTGAGCAACCATTGCTTTCCATGCCTCACAGAACAAGCACCTGTACCAATAAAAGGCACCCCCACTCACCACAACCTCCAAAATTACTTATTAACCCTTGGTGGGGAACGGCGGAGGGCAAGTTCCCCCTCCCTAGGCTTTTAACATGGGGTCAAATTAATACATTTACGGACTACACCTTAACAAAAGCCATTGATCAACGTGACAGCAGTTCGAAAGATTAGGGACAGGTTCCTCGGCAATTAGATTGACTGTTGTCGTTCTTCCTTGTTCATAATTAGCGGGGATTACCTGATCTCTCCCAGTGTTGCTGCTGTATAGAGGGTGGATTGTACTATTTGAACAACAACTCTTCTGTCTTGTTAAAATAGGGAAAAACAATGTTGCAGGTATAAAGGGGAAATGCAATTGGCAAAGATAAAAAAATATCACTTTTAAAATATTATTAATCCCTTTTTCTCATGTCCAGTACCTGCACATAGTCCCAGCACTGTCACGTGACAGTGGGTCGGGTAACCTTTAACCGCAGTTCCACATCAAAGGGACCTTAAAGGAGCCACATTTCTGCTGTGGCCCTATTTGACCAACAGTTCGTAACATTATCGAAATCCCCTTGCCATTGTAGCGGGCCCATCCACCAGGGAACTGTATCCCTAATTCCCGATCAATTACCCCTCAATATTCCTGACTACTTGACTCACGGCCAAAGTCCGCTGTGAATCCCGAGCGGACTGCGGTGTATTACAGGTGCTAATATGTCATTCCTCTTCTCACTCTAAGATATTGACCTCGGACACTTGGCGCAAGCGAATCCGGGAAGATTCACCGGTTCCCGTTATATATTTGGGAAAATAAAGGGAGAGGCAACTAATTAGCATGTTGTGGTCCTGGGGTCACCAGGGATTACTGGGTTATGGTCATGACGCAGAAGTAATTGACTCACATCGGATCATTAGAAAGATCCCATCAGTTATTGGAGATTTACTTTCGGAAAACAGCAATTAGCGTTCACTTTTCTTGTTTTTTTTTGTTAAAGGGACATTTGTGAAAGAGCCGTTAAGGTCAGTTCGCTCTGCCACTTAGCGACCATTTCACATTTTACTTCATGAAAGAAAAAGTCGAAAAGGAGCGCGTCGGGGGAAGTAATCGGTATAAATCATTTCAAACCACTTGACAAACCAAGCGAACTGACATCATGTAGAATTCCTCTGCGATGACCCGGAATAAAACACAGTGACATTTCGCTAAGATTGGCTTTGCTAATTGGTGAGACTTTCCATTAGTGTTGGTAAGAAAAGTCACACCAGAAATCCCCTTTAACTCTCACCAGTCATGGCAGATAACCCTCAGTGCAGCCACTCAGGGTAATTTGTCAGCGTGTGTGCGATGAAAGAGCTTCCAGTGCTGGGCTATGCCAGTGTAATTATATTAGCTGCTGATTAGGTTCTATTATGTTAACCTATCCTTCAGTCTCGAAACCAATCCCATGTCATTGCTTCTTACAGTAACAGTAATTGGTGGAAATTAAAGGACTTATTTGATTTCATGACTGGGTTGCAATATTTGCAAACTAAGAAAAGGTGCTCTGCCAGGAATTCTAGTTGCATTAAAAGTATAACCGGATTGAGGCAAACGACGGTGTATCACATCAATCATTTACATGGACTAAATCAAATATTTAGAGCATGTCACGAACATTACACCTTATCGAATGTTGTCCAGCAAACATAAATGGCCAATTAAACAAAAAAAACACACAAACCGTACGAGTCTATGTCGCGACTCTAGGCTTCAATGTGATTTAATATTCGCTTTAATTAGGACAAACGGCATCATAATCTCTACTCAATTTATTTTCCAAAAAATGACATCACATTTCAAGGAGAGCCTTTGGGATGGGGGGAGTGAGGGCCATCGATAACTTTTCTGTGCTGTGCCTTGGAATGTAAACACAAATCCATATTTAAAGTATCTTTTTTTAAATCATACTGCCTCCACTAATCTGTTACAGTACAGTCGTGTGTGTGAAAACGGGTAAGCAAAAGAACTGAAAAATGGATCGCTGGCCTTTAAATTGTCTAACCTTAGCGTGTCCCGTTTGACATATTGGAGCATTTTCAAATCAAATTTTATAGTTTAGTGCAGATACTGATGACTCTTTACAAAGCAACTGAAATCTGTTTGATTTATCTTCATTGGGCCGTACTGACATCTGGAGCAATGGGGAGAGAAGCGGCAGGGAACATTGTGTATTGGCTTAGCGTTTAATATCGTTTGCGTACGGTCTCTGGGGCCAATAGAAAGAATATCTTCTCATATCTCCTACATCAACAAATACAATCGGAAGTGTAATTCCCACTGAAACCAGATATGCGGTGTGTGTGCGTGTGTGTGTATATATATATACTAAAAGTACTACAGATTCAAGGGTAAATGGAACGTTTTTTTAAAGAAATGACCCCAGGTGAGAAAACTGGTGATCAATGAAACAACAGAGAGACGGGTATTAAAATGTACGGGTATTATATATGGGGAAAGTGCAGCTCGGCCCGTGAGACTAATGGAAAGTTTGAAAAATGCACAAACAATTGAAAAGTCCAACACTTGAGGTGATTTCAGCAGCGCCCCTGGGAAGACATCTCGCCAACGGTATGAATCCGTGACAGAAAAAATCTGACCACCCCGGAAGATAGTGGCTAATCGTGCAACCAAACCACGAGAGGCCAGTAGTTAAATCTCGGGGGGGGGGGGGGGGGGGGGGGGAGCAAACGATAACGAGTAGATAACTTCTACCGTTTACAGGAACTACGATTATAATGCATTGTTCGCCGTTTGAGTGAGCAGTATCCAAGTCCTAATGCATTACAATCCTGCAAATACACCGTTTAATGCAGCTTCTCATTAAGGTGCAGAGGGATTTTTTTTTAAACAACACTGAATCGTTTAAAAAAAATAATTCCAAAAGAATGTGCTTTGGGAGAGCTGCAGGGGAATCGGTGAATTGAGTTATATATTCATTGCATCAACACACAATGAATATCCGAAACCCGTGTAGTTACAGAACTCTAAAAACACTAACAAGCAAACTTATTTATCATTATCTAGTCACATTTTAAAATAGATTTTCTGAAACGTCGACAATTGCTTTTCAATCCAAAACATTTGAAAAGGGTCCAATAACCACAACAAATGTAACTCGGGTGATTGAGCTCCAGAAATGCTGGACCTGACTGAACATCCGGATAGCCGAGATGATTTGTTCCTTTTTACTGAGCTCTCGAAAGATAACAAACTGAGAGATGGTGCAGAGAGTTCAAGCAATAAGGCCGAATAAAGCAGGCCTTTCAGTACAGGGTGGACGGGTGATTTACTTCAGCACCTGCTCCCATAAAGGTGTTTTAATTGCACTGGGTTTTGCTCGTTACAGTCGCAAATCTAATCAACGTGACCCAACTATATGTCTGATTTCACTTTTACTTCTATTCAGGCCAAATTGTGGAATAAAGGACCCTCTTTGTCTTTAATTGATCAGAATGACACACACCTATATTAATAGGATGGACAATGCACCGACCACAGCGGCGCTTTGCAAGCTGCTCGCTGGTGAGCTGCTCGAAAGATGAATGGATCCGAAGAGATGGCTCTGGGAATGTTCAATGGGATGAAGAATGAGGAGAGGGGAGGTAAAGGAAAGGGAGGCGTGTTAAAAAATGTGATGAGTTGTCTCCCGCCCCTCCAGGACCACATTTCCCCACCTGTACACCTTCAGAAACAGTTCCAGGCTGAGTGTAAAGCGCGGGCTGCAAAGCGAGAGATTCCCCGCCAGCTGGAAATAGTGCAGGGCCTCGTCTAAGTTTTCTGCTGCAAAATTCGTCTGTGGGCAGACGGTACCTCGCCGGCTAACTGAAAAGTGATCCTTATCTTCAGTTTAAGCAGGAAGTGGCGCGCTATCTCGCCTCGATGGCAATAACACACCCACCTCTCTTTAATTTTCGAAAGAAAAGGTTCGTTGCTGAGGAATTGAGAACAGGCCACTTGTACCCTGACATCCTATCGAAACAAACTTAATTCCGCCGAGATAAATTTACTCGACAAAATCGGATCATAAACTTGAAAGGTTGCATCTGCCTAGAATCTCTCCCCCTTCGCTACTTATTCCGTCCGTCCCGCTTTACTGATATAAGAGCAGTGTGGAGCTGCCCGTCTCCTCTGAGATTCAGGCCAAGTCTCTCCCGCAGGGTCAGCCCCAGCAGAAAGCACTTCTCCATTGAACGCAGCAATATGGGAATGCTGGGCGCGCTGCGAGATATCAATCAGTGTTTGCTTTTAACCCAATGTCCCAAATAATTCCAGGGCATCATTATTCATCGGATTAACACAATATCACCATCAAGTCCAACTGTTTGGAGAAGCGAAGAGCTCAGAGCCCCCCTTTCAGCGGGCACTGTTGATTAATACACCGACTAAGACAAACAAACAGTCTCAATATGGATGACTTGGTTTTTAAATAAGGGCGAGGGGAGTGCGTTTGGGAAATCTTTTAATCCATTGTGGATAGGACGAAGGAGAGCAGTTGGCCAGATTTCAGCAGTAAACTGTTTCCCGTCCAAAAATCGGGCAGGGAGAGATTTCGCTGATATATTTCCCGATACTTCACCCATTGCAATGTGCTTCTGGGTGAAGGAATAGGCAGCCGCGTGTGAGCATACAGAGCTCCGAGAAACTCCCCACTCGACTAACACGCTTCATTTTAAAAATAAATTTAATATTTGGGGCCTTTCATAAAAATCAGTATTTGACCTCCAGAATAAAAGAGTGAAAGATCACACAGCCTGATAAGATGGTAGTGATAGTCGGACTCTGGTGTTGAAGCTTTAAACACGCACAATACTAAAATCCCATGTGTGCTTTGACCAGTGGCTGTGGCTGGACACGTTTACACCATCGGGTACAAGCGATACTCATTAAAAACGACATTTAACAAATAAAAAGGAATCACTTGTAATTTTACAGAATTCAATTCTGTTTCGCTTCTCTGTTTTCTTTTTCGATGTATTTATTTTATTGTTAACGGCTCGACTGAAATCGCAGGTCGAAATGCTTCGAGTTTGTAAAAATAAAGCAAAGGAAGTTTGGGAATAAATGGTACTCCGCCTGTTTAACCCTGTTAATAACAGTCTCATTAACCGCCCTGGAGCCGCTTATTAAAGGTATCCCATTAAAATTAATAGGGGTAAACTATACCCTGCGTCGGAAACAGCTGGGAACAACACAATAGCCCGACTCAATGTACAGCGAAACCGCTCCACTGTTGGGAGGTTGTATGGGTTCCGAATGCAGAAACAGCCTTTGCATTTGAACGAGTTGGGTTAAAAATCAAAGAAACACATTTCACTCCCAAATAGCGATGGTGGTGGTGGTGGTGGGGGGGGGGGGGGGGGGGGGGGGGGGTTCAATGGTTCAATAATTCATTACCAATCCTTTCAATAATTTTACACAGGTTGTGGGATGGACAGTGGTTCCAGGTGGACTAGAGCTGCGGCACTTGGTGCAACCACGGCACTGCACGTGTTCGGATCGCAATACTGTCAAAACCCGGCCGCATCCTCATCAAAAAAAGATGCCAAGGGAATCTCCAACCGAAAGCAACTCAGCGCCCAGGGAACCGCGGCTCCATGGATTCGATGATGTGTCCAGAGATTGCCGTCAGGCGGGGTGGGGTAGATTCCCTCCTGCTGGACATACCGGGGGTGCTGCTCGGCTGCTACACTGCCGTCTGGGAGGAGCGCCCTTGTCTCTGTTCATGTCTGCTTTATGCTGAGTTCCAGCTCAGCCAGCTTCCCAATAATCATTCCCACAGTTCCGTGTACAGGAACATTCCCCTTGCTCCCTGTACAGGAACATTCCCCCAGCTCCGTGTACAGTAACATTCCCCCCAGATTCGTGTACAGGAACATCCCCCCAGCTCCGTGTACAGTAACATTCCCCCCCAGCTCCGTGTACAGGAACATTCCCCCAACTCTGTGTGCAGGAACATTCCCCCAGCTCTGCGCGCAGGAACATCCCCCCCCCCCCCCCCCCCAGCTCCGTGTACAGGAACATTCCCCCAACTCTGTGTACAGAAACATTCTCCCCCCCCCCCCCCCAGCTCCGTGTACAGCAACTTTCCCCCAGCTCTGTGTGCAGGAACATTCCCCCAGCTCTGCGCGCAGGAACATCCCCCAGCTCCGTGTACAGGAACATTCCCCCAGCTCTGTGTACAGTGATATCCCCCCCCCCCCCCCCAGCTCCGTGTACAGGAACATTCCCCCAGCTCCATGTACAGGAACATTCCCCCAGCTCCGTGTACAGTGACATCCCCCCAGCTCCGTGTACAGTAACATCCCCCCAGCTCTGTGTACAGGAACATTCCCCCAGCTCAGTGTACAGGAACATTCCCCCAGCTCCGTGTACAGGAACATTCCCCCAGCTCAGTGTACAGGAACATTCTCCCAGCTCCGTGTACAGTAACATTCCCCCAGCTCCGTGTACAGGAACATTCCCCCAGCTCCATGTACAGGAACATTCCCCCAGCTCCGTGTACAGTGACATTCCCCCAGCTCCGTGTACAGTGACATCCCCCCAGCTCCGTGTACAGTAACATTCCCCCAGCTCTGTGTACAGTGATATTCCCCCAGCTCCGTGTACAGGAACATTCCCCCAGCTCCGTGTGCAGGAACATTCTCCCAGCTCCGTGTACAGGAACATTCCCCCAGCTCCGTGTGCAGGAACATTCCCCCAGCTCCGTGTACAGGAACATTCCCCCAGCTCCGTGTACAGTAATATTCCCCCAGCTCCGTGTACAGTGACATTCCCCCAGCTCCGTGTGCAGGAACATTCTCCCAGCTCCGTGTACAGTAACATTCCCCCAGCTCCGTGTGCAGGAACATTCTCCCAGCTCCATGTACAGTGATATTCCCCAAGCTCCGTGTACAGCAACATTCCCCCCAGCTCCGTGTACAGGAACATTCCCCCAGCTCCGTATACAGGAACATTCCCGCAGCTCCGTGTACAGGAACATTCCCCCAGCTCTGTATACAGGAACATTCCCCCAGCTCCGTGTACAGTAACATTCCCCCCAGCCCGTGTACAGGAACATTCCCGCAGCTCCGTGTACAGGAACATTCCCCCAGCTCAGTATACAGGAACATTCTCCCAGCTCCGTGTACAGTAACATTCCCCCACCTCCATGTACAGTGACATTCCCCCAGCTCCGTGTACAGGAACATTCCTCTTGCTCCATGTACAGGAACATTCCCCCAGCTCCGTGTACAGGAACATTCCCCCAGCTCCGTGTACAGGAACATTCCCGGCACTGTGTACAGGAACATTCCCCCAGCTCCGTGTACAGGAACATTCACCCAGCTCCGTGTACAGGAACATTCACCCAGCTCCGTGTACAGGAACATTCCCAAACACCGAAATGTTCACACAAAACACAGAATAGAAAGTGGAACATGTCACAAAGTGAATCTCGATTACCCGGAACCGCCCGGGTCAGGAGGGCCACTGTTTATTATTGATATATATAGTATATGTATATAATATAATATATATATAGAGAGAGACAAATGGAAATCTAATCCTGTTTGTCTAATTAACAGTGCGCACTGTGAAGCAAGTTTCTGAGTCTCCTGGCGGTCGCTGCAACAAGTTAGCTCCCAGCTCCCCCTGACTTCGAGTCGCGAGTAGGAAAGGTCGGGCTGGTTACCTGAGCCGGGGATCTCCTCCTCGGCTGCTGCAAGTGTCGCCGCTTTCTCGCTCGAACTAATGGCAGAGGTGGAGGTGGCGGCGGCTGTGGTACAAGCGCATCCCCAAGTTGGCATGCTCTGAGCTCCGGGTTGGCGCTGCGGGCGGCGAGGGTGGCTGGTGGGGTGGGCAAGGCCACAGCGATCGGGGGGCCGTGTCCCCGCTCCTCGCACGGCACAGCTTCGCCGGGTGTGGGGTAGCAGATGCCGAGCACAGACTAACTCCTCCAGACCCCTCGAACCACCTCCTATTTCAACCGAGTCCTGCGAGAAATCCCGGCACGGCGCAGGCGCACTGCGCAGCCAGCCCCACCAACTTCATTGACAGCAAAAGTCAATAAACTTTCAACAAAGTTCACAGAGTGGCCCGGGGGCGGGGGGGGGGGGGGTCAACACCGCTTCAGGCTGCTGAGCCGAACACAGAACTCTGAAAACAAACGTAGCATGTTTCCTAAACTCTTTGGACACGGACACATTTGTACCCCCCCCCCCCCCCCCCCCACACACACACACACACTCTTGTTGTAAACTTAATTCAAAGCAAATGTGCAGCGTCTTTCTGGAGCGGGACCGAGAGAAAGTTCGCCCAGGCCACCAATCCAATGAACTAGGCAGTCGATCCCGACCTTGGTAGCGGCACACATGATAACTGGGCTATTTTAAGAATCCGCTAAAACCACCAGTTTGTTTTTCGCACCAAGCTAAACGTGATGCGAGGAGAGTCCCCTGACAGATGGGCATGTTTTTATTTTGGACCAATTTGATCAGCAGGGAATGAAGACAAACAGGGTTTTATTTGTGCTTGTGGTCAGATACAGGGGGTTTCTGAGAGATGAGAGAAGCTGTGACATCGGCGGCCCAGGAAGTGAAACACATCCATCGGAAGGTGACATGGCATCGCTCGGTAAAAGTAACCCTCAAACATTCAGTTTCAGTCCACGCCAAACTCCAGAAGTGGGGCAGAAATATTGCTCGACCATCTCTGCTTCGACAGAATGACAGGGTAGTTTAGTTTCTCCCCAAGAAGCAAAGGACAAGTCCAAACTTCCTCCGTCCACACAAAGTGCAATGGAAAATAAAAAGCCGGTCGCAGTTAGAAAAATAACATTTCAGTTGATGAAATCTAAACCGCACATGTCCTTTGAGTGTTGGGAGTATTCTTGTAGGTACTGTGGACTCTATAACAGTGATTGATGCACCAGCCTATCAGAAACTTTCAAACTAAGCTCTTTAATGCCTTTAGATACATTTAAAAATGTTAGGGTCAATGCAACAATTAAAGGACAGTCCTGTTTTCAATCTGACATTTTGAGACATTTCCTTTTTCACTCTCCCGTCCCCGCACAACTATTTAGGCACAGTCGCTGTCTCTCCGTTTACGTATATTGTTTCCTTGCTTCATAATTCCCCCCCCCCCCCCCCCCCTCCCATTTCCCCATCTTCGTTCTATTTCATTTTTGCACTGGTTTTGTGCCTTTCCAAATAACTTGGAAGAAAAGAACGCCAAGAAAGCGATGGCAGCGAAGAGCCGGGGAGATAAAAAGTTTTATTTTGTGACAGCTCCTCTCTTCCATCTAAAATAAATCCACGGCTTGAAGAGAGTGTGACTGACGCACCCAGCAAGCAAAGTTTTTATTGAGGAGGACCGCCACTTTCAGCCTTTCCAAAACACCTCACAACCCCACCACCATGCAGAAGCCGGGCACACAGCTGCCAGCCAAACTGATGCTTTGTGAACGGATCTTGTTCACGCCAGGCTATCGGGCCACCAGTTTTGGAGCTCGAAATGTAAGATTTACAAAAGGAAATATGAAAGCGTGTACCAATGCATGTAAGTTTGTTTTCCAAACCTCCCCCGAGACGGACCTAAAGAAGGGAGGCTATTTAAAACCTCGTTAGGCGGAGGAAATGATGAGAAATATATGTGGCCAGTGAAATGTAACAAGTATTAATGGTATGTTAGTGTGAAGGGGACACGTTTGTTTTTACGAGATGCACCCTTTTAGCTGAGGACTGCTTGTGCTGTGTGTGAGCTCTTATTCTGGTTCCACGGGAGGTACCATCGCGTGGAGGACCACATCCCCCCTCCTATGACTGATGTTCTATTCGTTCAGACTCCGGAGGAGATTTTATTCTGACATTTATTAAACATCGGAAATTTAAAAAATGATACAACTTTCGTTGCATAAACATTTCCCCCCACACAATCAGGACCCATTCGGCTTTCCTGTAACGCAATAACCTCTTGTTTTAGTTCTAATACAAAACAAACCTTTGGAGAATGCAGTTAATGCTGTATAATTAACGTAAATATACAGACGTCACCTCGAGTTGAGAACTCGGAGCAAAGAGCGCACACCACGTTGCAGCCCTCCTGTTATTCAATTTGTCATCCGAGTCACAATTGAGATGAATTAAACGGCCACAGTTGTATGTTGGTCTTTATTTGTTTAAACATTATTACTCAGAGATTGCTGTCATACTGAAAGCGCGGAATGTTTTACTTCATTTGTTTTGCGGGGTGTATCAAATCTAGAATTATAAACAACAGCACAATGAATAAGATAATACGGCTTTTAAAGGAGCGACACCGTTTCAAACACACGTTCTTTTGACACATGTACTTCAGTGATTTTGTGCCCTGATAAACACACGAATATACAGTTCGTGACGGTCCATTCGTTTCTTTTCAATAAGCATTCTTAACCTTCCTTTGCAACATGCTGTCAAAATTCACTAAAACCAATTCGCTCAAATCGAAAAGTCATTTCATTTTAAACGTAGCCAAACCACTTATATTTTCTTAAAGATAATTATCGCAACAAAGAAGTGATGCATCGAAGGCAGTCCGATTGTCTACGGGACCAAGTGCCGTTTTAACAGTTCCACACATCACTGGCCCACTGGACTTGTCACTGTGTTGAAACACAGGCGCGTTTCGACATTGTTTTATAGATTAAAGTGACACGCCATTTGCTGTCAGTTATTGCAATGGGATACGATGTCGGCGAGTATTCAATAACGGGACTCGTTGCACATTTTGCAGTAGAAACGATCCCGAGAAGTGTGTCTCTTGATCGATTGTAAAACTCAAACGGTGCAAGTGATCCAAGGAGACCAGAGCGGCTGGAACACGAACTAGACGCGCCCCCTTCTGGCCGGGCTAAATAGCGGCTCATTTTCCCCATTCCCCGATCAAATAAATGCCTTCACTTGAAAGCATCAATATAAAGAACCTTCCGCACGTGATAAAAAATGATTAGACCTTAGAATCGGCCTGTCTAAATAGTTGTTAAAAATAAAGAATTATCTTGCTAATCGCGCGCCAAACTGACCAGATCAGTGATGGCACATATTTGCATGAATTAATCTCACTGCAAGAACATTTAGTGATTGCAAATGATGTGGTGGCTCAATCATGAGTGATTCTCGGCTGCAATCCGCGTGTGTGTAAAACGTACAGTAAATGCCACATGCATTTAAATAATGGTTTCGAATTCACAATGTACTCTGCATTGAGACACAGCGAGACCACACAGATCTATTTGTGCATCTTTTGGCACATTTGCCTTTATTCCGTTCAGCTGCAGTTGGGAAATGAAAGTTAATCAAAGTTAAATCTGATGGCGTCCAGCGGGTGACAGTGCAAACCAGTAGGCCTGATTATCCCAGGAATTCCGTGGCTCTCCTGCATTTCTAGATTTTCACGAAGATCTTGTGCGGCAAGGATTCATTAACCACGCCAGATAGCTGGCCAAGCACAACACACTTAAAAATCCTGTTTTATGATTGACAATTAATTCAGCCTCACAACGCATTCCCGGGGCCCTGATCGAAATTTGTCAGCGAAACAACATCAAAGTAATAATTTTCGCAGAATTAAATAACATGCTGAAAATGTTGCTCAAGTGGTTTCAATGATAACGGTGTTGCCAATGCCGGCCAGTTTTAATGGCCGATTGGCATCCTGGAGTTTGCCGAGTTCACAGCAGCAGAATCGCCTCTGAGCCACCGAGATGCCGGCGCACCCTGCCGGCCAGAGCCCTCAAACCCAAACTTCAGCCCCACAGACAGAACTTGCTAATGCAGTGAGATGTGCAAGCTGGCAGTCTCGGCTCGCCCACCTGTCGCACGGAACATAGTGATCGGGTGCAATGAAGTGCGGCGGATTTAAATACAATACAGGCTGCTTTATACTTCTGTCCGGATCGAAATCTTTCATCCCACACATCCTTCCCTCCATTCATTTAAAGGATCTTTGTCGTGCCCGGTGCGATTTGTTGCAAACATGATGAAACCTCATTTAGAGTTTCCTATACGCAAGATTCAACAAAACAAAACTACAGCATGAGAGGATTGCTAATGGACTTCGCGCACTGAGAAACACATTGCTCTCTCCATCTCTCTCCAATGAACTGTTCACCGCCACGATTATTAGTCCTGCAGTGAAGATACCTTTCGCCATAGGGTTTGGTGAGTGATTCACTCATCGTGTTTTAAGGCAAATCACTCTGTTTGGCCTTGTTCGCCCTGCAAAAGGAAACGTGGTTCAATAGTTCAAATTCATTTTGAATCTGACTGAGAATTTTTAATCATGAATTTTGCACGTAACATTTCTTCAATGTACACATCAAGACCAGCAGCATTCGCTCCGTCGGTACTGGTTACTAAAGAAAACCAGGCCCGATATCTCCATGAATTTTGTGGTGTATTTTAGAATAACATATGTTAGAATGTTGCCAAGGCTGCGGGTCCTCCCAGGATTCAAAGTGACAAATCCCTGGCGACAGCACTGATGTGTAATGGCCACTGGGCTGTCCATTATCCTTGGGATTTACGATCATGGGTGTTACACTGAACATCCTGGTATTTGGTGGCCAACACACAAATAGAACAAATAATCTTCATGAGCTTCTGGGATTCCATTTTTAAAAAAATGACACGATGGAAAGAAAATATAATTGTTCCACCATTGGTGACAGTTCCAGGGGTCTGGAATTCCATCAATACCAACCCCTGTCCCATCCCACCATCCCCACAGCTCTTGGAGCCTCTACCTGGTTGTCCTGTAATACAAAACCTACCGTTTTGTTTTGGTTATCTGACCCAGTATTTCCTGATGTGACGTAGTGTCATACTTTTTTTTATAATTCTACTGTGAAGGGTTGTGCGGTGTTTCGTCGTGTTAAAGATGTTAGAGAAGTTGATTTGCGATTGCGACAAGGTTTTAATTTACTCTATATTTGAAAATTAAGGGTATTTTTCCACGCTTATGTAATTCAAGGGAAAATGGTTTGCATTATGGTCTAAAAGTCAGGGTCAATGTTTGCTGCGTTTGTACCATTGCATTAATTTACAGTTAAAAAGCATAACTGTGACAAAGACACTGAAAAGAGCATTTAAATTAAGTACTTCTAGCTTATTAACAATAGTCATAAGTAGCAGGATAGACGTGTTGCAAATGAAATTATGGTTGCTATAACAGTGTGGGAGCTCATGGCCATTGTGTAGTAAAACGTTCTTGAAAGCACTTAAAAGTACACATAAGGCAAAGAACTCCACAGACATGGTTTATCAATAACGACAAGCCATCAGAGTCAAGCAACACTTCAGCAACATTTGAATTACCATTATTTTTCAGTATGCATGTTTACACCTGTGTTGGGAGCATTTGTTTTGCATAAGTAACATTTGATTATAATATTGACATTGAGCCAAATCAAAAAGGGCTTTTTCTTTTCCCTATATAGTTCCCTGGCACTAGAACAGAGTGGGAAATTAATTTAAAAAAAACATTTGCCATTGCATTTTTCCATATACGTTAAAACACTACTTCAAGACTGCGATGATGGAATGTGTAACATGAGTGTTCAACAATCAATGTGATAAAATAAGTAGAAAAAAATTAACATTTTTAATTGATCTGGCTCTAGAAATATAATATTGATTGTATGAAGAGCATCGGGGCAGTTGAGAGAAAACTATTACAAATATTGCATGCACAGATTAGAGAACAGTCTAATCCTTGTCTACCAACTGGAACTGTTGAGTTCCCGTCTACCGTTCAGCATCATTGTTAACTCACAGCTTGTTTTCCTCTACAAACCTCAAGGTACACAATTTGTGAGATAGATTTAGAAGCAACTGCAACAAATGGAAAAGCTGCAATTGCTTGGTGAGCTTATCTGCATGTCAACAGAAGCGGCGTGACATTTTAGAAACAGTAGTTTAACCTTACATTGTGAATGATTGGAAGGAAATGTGCACTGAAGATCTTTGATGTACCTTTGCTTGTTTTCTTCATTGAAGTATTCTTGACCAGGTCCATTTTCAGCAACTCCTCCAGTAAACAGTGTATTTGCTAAGTTTCATGCCTCCTCTGTCAAAGATAATGGTTACTGTCCTGCTGTTTTATAACAGGGTCATGTGCATATCTGTTACAGCAATTCTTGGATTTCCAAAGTAGAAAATCTTCAAGCTCATGTACAAGAGAGGAATGGCATTTATCTCCAATCCTATCACCAAAATGTAACTCTGTGCATAAATGATGCTCTGGGCAAAATTAGGAACTGAGTTTTGAATGTTTCTCTTTATTGACTCAACTGTAAGAGCAAATGATTTCAGTTGTAACCTTGCAGTTTTGTTTCCTGTTCTCGGAGTCCTAAAGTACTGTGTACACATGCTGCATCTCATTTTAATATCAGCAACTGTATATGGGGCTGTATATGCAGCAGTGCTACTCACTGCACCACCGTGCTGCCCCCGTGCAGGTTTCATTTATATATAGTAAGGATAATAACTAGTGCAGATATTTGTAAGTCCAATACTCATTATATCCATTTGATTTAAATTACTGTTTTATTACTGATCTTAATATGGCAATCTCTGCCCATAATTTGCAATTAGTAATACAACCTGCTGCAGTGATTGTTCGTGCACATTGAAGCAGAAGAAGCAAGGGCAAACTGAGAGCAAGAACATACACAGTGACAGCCCTGGGACAGCAGAAAAGCAGTGGAATACAGCTCACTGAAGGAATACAATCCAGTTTGAGCTTTGGCTTGATAACCAATGCCATGCAGGATACATGAAAGTAGAATAAAGGGTTTGAACTGCAGATTTCTACACTGGCAATCATGCCCATTGTTCCCTCCACAGCCAATCCATTACCAAGTCTGCTATTTCCCCTGGTTGGTTCAGGTACACTAAGGCCAATTATATCAACAATGACAAATTGTTACCTTAATATGACACAGTTTAACAGAGAAAAAGATCCCTAGCTTCACAAGAGCTTTAAGTAAAATAACATTTGGCACAGAACCACAGAAAGGGATATTGGTCCATAACTTCCAATTTCTTAACGGTCCTACTCTGGAAGTACCCCACATGATACGCTGGAGGATTTCCCCCACCCCTCAACTACACCCCAAACCCTGACTACTGCTCCCCCTACTCTTGGTTACCCTCTCGATCAGTTGACTCACCTACTGAGCCTCCAAGTGCCCCCCCCCCAACTCCCTGTCTATAGTCACTGACTGTATCCGATCCTCTGACAAACTTCCCCCAAACCCCCGATTGGACCCTCCCTCCCCTGACTACTCAACACTTCCTGACTAACCACCCAATCCACACCCTCCCTCCCCATCGACCCCCCTCCACCGACTGAACATTCAACCTACCCATTCACCCAACCCATCCAGCTCCCTTCCCTGCCAATCTTCTTTAAAAATTAATTTAGAGTATTCAATTATTTTTTTTTTCCAATTAAGGGGAAATTTACTGTGGCCAATACACTTAACCTGCACATCTTTGGGTTGTGGGGGTGAGACCCATGCAGGCACAGAGAGAATGTGCGAACTCCACACGCACAGTGACCCAGGGCTGGGATTGAACCTGGGTCCTCGGCGCCGTGAGGCAGCAGTGCTAACAACTGCGCCACCGTGTTGCCCCTCCCTGTCAATCGTACCCAATTACCTTTCTCCTGGCTTCTCAAAGTGGCTGGAACCTTTAAATGTATGACCTTTACAGCAGCTGGTGCTGTAAAAAAGGAGTGTGGCTTCCTTCCCCCAATTCGGCTGAACTGAGAGGATCCCCGAACAGCAGGACTGGACTTTTCTCACCTGGTTTTGTGGGGGTGAAACCCACGCAAACACAGGGAGAATGTGCAAACTCCTATAGCCACCTGAGTTGGCCACTTCCCCACACAAAATGGAGAAACGCAAAGACAGCAGGGAAATTGGACAATCCTAGAGAAACAAGCAGTTTGCAGACTTTTCCTGTGTATTCTGCCTGCAAAGAAAGCAGACAGCACTGAAATCAGCAGTTATACATATTGATGAGCGATCCCTGGGAACAATAGCTACAACGATTAGCTACATTTAAGATACTCAATAGCAAGTCAGACTCTTCGGCGCCAACGGGAGTCTGAAACAAAGGAGACAAACAAGCCAGAAAGAACCGCCCAGCGATCGAGAAACAGCCCCAGTATTGGGGAATTCAAACCAATCGATTGGTATGGGATCCAATCGATTGGAAGTAAGCTCGGGGTCCGCCCAAAAGGGCGCAAAGCCCCAGGGAGCTATAAAAGACAGGTCCCAAGTTCAGTTCGCTCTCTTAGCCGGCCCTCCCAGCAGAACACCTTAGCAGCTCTCGAAGAACTTGACCGTAAAAAGGAGAGGCCTGGCCAACTGCTGCACCATCAAGTAAGTGTCATACAACGCACGCTACGAGATAGATGCTCCTGACCCTTTAGTGCATACCAGCTGGAAGCCTGCGGATCCAGGACAGAGCAAGAGGCCATTGTTCCCTGATCCGGCGGGTTCCCTTATCCAGATAAGTATTGGCCTATTAGTGGTAGGAATAGTTTAGTCTTTTAGTATTATATGCATGTGTAGCGAATAACTGTGTATTAATAAACATGTCTTGTTTTGAACCTTACTAACTGGTGCATTGAGTCATTGATCTGAACTTGAACTTGAACCTCGTGGTGGTATCATAAGGATACCTGGCGACTCTAGAGCTAAGTAATAAAACAGAGCCAATTGAGTGTAAATCGCACTCACCAGAATGAGCAACACTCCACATGGGCAGTGGCCCAGAGCCGGGATCGAACCTGGGACCTTGGTGCCATGAAGCAGCAGCGCTAACCACTGTGACATCGTGCTACCCTAAGATCCACCCATTTAATGGATTAGGTCATGTGCAATGAGAATAAAATTAGAGAGGTGGTTGTTATCTGCATTTACCTACCAACTAATTGAAACATTTGTACAATCAATTTCTGAGTTCCATGTCACCCCAAATTATTTGTTGTAGTGAACAATCAAAATGAACTTCACCCTTATTTTTCGAAGGTTTGCTTTAAATGTTTGAACCATTCTCCATTTGCAACCTTCATTTCATAAGTTAAAAAAATGGGCGTGATTCTTCATCCCCCAGTCGCGTGTTTCTCAGTGGTGTGTAATTCGCTGATGGCGGGAATCTCTATTCCCATCGCTTGTCAATAGGTTTTCCCATTGTCGTCACTCCACGATGCCGGGAGTGTGCTGCCAGTGGGAAGAGAGAACCCCGATGGTGGAGAATTTTGGCTACTGTTTTTGTGGTTACAATCTATTTGCAATTTTACATAACTAGATGCAGCCCATAAATGATAAACCATCCATCAGCTGATTTTGACATTTGGCCGATGTAGGTCTGAATTTTTCAGATGGCTGGGAATTGGCCATCATGCGGAGAACGTTCCACCTTGGAGAACGGCCAGCCAATGCTCCAGGGCCTCCAGGCACAATGCTGCAGTAACAGGCAAGAGACATTAAGTGTTGGGATATGGAGGTCAGTATCCCAGGGAGGGTAGCGGATACCTGGCCAGTTGTCAGGGAGCAGTTGGGTTCCTAGAATATGTCCAGAGATCTCTGAGCCTTCATGGGAGGGTGTCCGCCATCAGGAACCCAATTTCCCCACTGAGATATAGGTTTTTAAAATTTTCGATTACCCCCCAGATCTTTAATGCACCTGCCAACCTATAACATTGAGGCTGGCTGGGAAAATAATGTCAACGTAAGGGCCTTAATTGGGGAAAATGTGGACTCCCTTCCTCACTCCCCAAACTACCCCACAAGGCCCTGCAGGTGGGACCTGTAGCCATGTAAAATGGGCACCTGCAAAGGACCATGGGAATTGTTGTCAATTTGGGACACAGACAGGTACACAGCCTCTGTGTATTGTACAAAGAAACCAGACTTGGCTGAAACTTGCATCCATTGAGAATCAATTCCCATTTTCCCCAAGACAATAGCATTTGCATTAAGGACCATCAACAATAGCAGACTAGCCGGCAGCACCCCCCCCCCCCCCCCTTATTTGGAAAAGCCTATGTGCCTGGGGCAATGATAGCTAGGACCCTCCCAGCTATCGAGGTGCCCACCCCCTAATTGGCTATGATGAGGGTGATTGAAAACCCTATTGATCCATTGGACCCGGAGTAAGGACCGCCCAAAATGGCGTGAAAGCGACAAAGGATAAAAAGCCCTGCGCACTAGAGATCGGTGTCTTTTGGACCGGCCTGTGTGTGACAAATTGCAGCATGTCACCTCGCCAAGTTCAAGGACCCGCGATCGCTACCTGAAGGACGAGCCCAGCTGAGACAAAACTGAAAACTTCCAACCGACCACGTGGACCTGGATAAAGGCCTTATCTCGCACAGTGCCGGTCAATCGAAGTTAAGTAAAGGTCATTTTAGTTGTTAGGTGTAGTTTAGTATGGAGCTGCGTATATTGCATAGAGATACAAATCTTGTGTTATCAATAAACTGTGTTTTTGAGCTAACATACTGGTTGTGTGGTCATTTGGTCAATATAAGAAACAGCTTGTGGTTCACATCAAAGTATAGAAGGCAACAGATCCCATAGGAAATCCCATCCATTCAGTTTCACATTTCCACCCTGTCCAGCCCGCCCACCCCATCGCATGCCACCCCCCCCCCCCCCCCCCCCCCCTCAAAACCCACCAGAGTGGAGCGTAAAATTTAGGCCTTCATCATGGTAATGTCACTCCATGGTGTGCTGGTTTGACAACGTGATTGTGACCAGATTAAGGAGTATACATGAGAATCTGTGCATAGTGCAAATATAACATGATGAAAATTCAACTATACTATAAATTCCAACAAGTTAGGAGTTAGAGATTTGTATGGATCAACTTTAGAATATCAGGATCAAATAATTAAATGCACTTCACTGGACCACCAACAGCTGAATACCTTCTGTCTTGATTCCTTTCACTCACTATATTTGAATCCTTATGTGTATTTGTTTCCCTACTTACTGATCCAGACCTGAAGCAATTGATTCCTTACAATCTCACTTACTGAGAGTTCAGCCTTTTGCATTCTTTCTGCTTTAATTTCCTCCAGATCCTTTGTTGTTAGTGTCCCATGGCCAAATTCGTGCTGGTCTCTCCTTTAACATGCCAACATTAGATTCCATTTATCTGCCTCAGCTGAAACTTTTTACACCCTTTTCCCCTTAACAGGCGACACCTTGTCTTTCCTTTTTCATGATTTGCAGCTGAATTTCTCTTCTCTCTGCCTTTGCTTTCTTGCTGGCCCCCTCAGGCATCACAAAATAACTTAGAAAAGACAAGATTCTTTGAAGAGATCCATTATTATATCATTGCTGTTAGGATCTCAGAAAAGAACAGTAATAAATTACAAAAAATAAATTTTATCTGTAAGAATGCCACAAAAGTTCATGTTTTAAATGGGAAGTTTTATTTTGCAAGAGCAAATCTTAACAGAGCACTCACTGTTCTATTTTTATTTCCGTCCAAGTGTATCCTTATATATACAAGATATTGACACTTCCTTCACTTCCCTCAGAACCAAACCATGGTGTGCCATAGCTCTCAGGAATTCACTTTTATTCTCCTCAGTGTCCCACTATTGTCTGAGGTATAAGATTAATTAAGGCCATTTCACAAGCATTGGTCAAGCCTCCAGCTGTCCTTCAGCACCTCATAATTGTGGATTTCTTAGTTCTAGCATGGACCTCCCTGCATTCTTGCTCAGTGACTTTAAATCAGAAAATAATGTTGGTTTCTGATCGCCCTCTGGTCCTGAGTCTTGTTGTTTTACAGCTATTCACAGATCTCTCCGCTTGTCCATATAATTCCTACAGTACAAAAGGAGGCAGTTCAGCCCATTGAGTCTGCACCAAACCCCTGAATGAGCAGCCTACCAGTCTGAAAACTGCTGCTACCTGGACTCCTTGTTTCTGTGAAAAATGACCCAGGAAAGAAACAAAAGCAAAAAAGACAACCCACCAATCCATCCCCATGGCAATGTGGCACAGGAGGGATGTCACAGATAAAATGTAATCAAATTATCCCCAATTTCTAAATGCCTTCCTTTGTTCTGGGAAGCCACATGAATAATTTAAACCACTTAAGCAGTTTGCAGCTGCAGACTCTCTCTCTATCATAAAATCCAGAGTGAATAACTAATTATGTAGTCTTGTTCCACTTCCAACTCTAAATTTAGTATGTTAATATAGGCTATCCTTTGTCTTGTTTTTAAATTTAAAAAAAATTCAGTTAAAGGGCACTTTAGCATGGACAGTCCACCTACCCTGCATGCCTTTGGTTGTGGGGGTGAGACCTTGGGGAGAATATGGAAACTCCACATTGACAGTGACCTGGGGCTGGTATCGAACCTGGGCCCTTGGCACCGTGAGGCAACAGTGCTAACCACTGTTGCCCCGCAATTGCCTTGTTTCCCAACTTCTCAACCTAGGTGCTTTTTATCCATCTTATATTCAAACATTTCAATCCCCAAACTAAAAGTTATCCTCCTAAAACATATGAATGATCAAATTACATATTCGTACCAATGTATTATAACAATCTACTTCACCCCAATTTCTGACTCAATTAATGGTATCTCCTACCATTTTAAAAACTAAATCCGATCAGAGTACTAAGAAACCTTGTAATGAGAATCTACCTGCCCATGACATGCAAAGTTTTTCAATATTCAGGGATGCTGCATAAGTTATTTGCAAAAGAAAACGTGGCTTCCACTGGAAAAATGTCTCATCTCATCGCTTATAAATGTCTCACAATCTTTCAGTAATGAATTACTTTCAAGACCACTGACTTATTAGGGCGGTAAATGTGGCAGCCAATCTTCACCATCAATCTCCCCAAAACAGCAATGAGTTGAAGGATGAATCACTCTATTTTGAGCTCTATTGAGGGAGGAATGTTGGCACAGAGAACTTTGAATAAATGATTACATTTATTGCGAATATTTAGTCAAGTCAGTTTCTAAGCACATTTGTAATGATTGCAATAGTGGATACAGAAAATTCAATTCAACTGTTGACAAATGATAGATCTCAGCACTCTGATTCATTTTAAAACCTAATGTAAATTTTCCACCTTATAGTCCTCTTACAAGTTTCTTATTTCCTAGCAGCTGCTTGTACTGCTGAGTACTCAGACATTCCATTAGCACTTTGAGCTGTTAAATTACATTGGCATTTCCAGGCTATCTTCTTCATGCCATGACTGAATTGTATTCCTGGTACCTGTAATTTCAACTCTTAGACATTCATCACGAAAGGTCAGATACTGAGAGAGCAATATAAACAGTAAAAGAGAGGGAGTCACATTCCTTGGTTCTCCATTACGAAAGAAAATCATATTCTAAGGCTATATTTGAATGATTTACAATTTTTTTCATCTGTAGATCCTTCGATCGTCATCACTACAGTAGTTGTGGAACCCTTCAGTTATATCAACTAGATTGACATGCCTTCTGCTGTCCATTAGTACTCCTGCAATCAATTACCCCGTTTAATTGATGCTTATGTGGAGAAAGGCCAGTGAAAATAAAAACCTGCTTCCACATGTACAACATTGTATTGCCAAATACCTCAATGTTCCATTGTTCCCTTGTGAAACCTTTCATGTCCCCAAAATGTCACATTGAAGTGAAATGCCTCATGCCAGTTGGAGTATGACAAGCTGGAATATTCAACCCTCTTTCATATCAAATTTTTCCTAATTGAAACATTACAGATAAGACATCGACAAAATGAATAAAAAATTCCTATTTTTTGTCTGCGGGTTCAGCATCTCAAAACAACAGAGGTGATGAAAAGTTTCAAATACTTACAGAGCTCTGTTGCCTTTCTTACATTGGTCCATCCCAGTACAGTGACCAGCGTAAGCAGGCCTCCTATGGGAGATCTGATTTTGCATCGCCCAGCATCTGCAACTAATACAAAGCTGTCATGGTAAGCATAATGAGAATGATGAGCTTACTGAGTGTTTCCATTACATTTTTTATAGCTTAAAAGAATCAGCAGAGGAAACTTTGAATAAACCTCTTGCATAAATAAGTGAAGGAAAAATAGAATATAAATCATACATTTAAATGTGCTGCAGTTGCGATGCAAAGTTAACCATCAATGGCTGAAACAACAGTCAATAAATACTGGGTGTTTGTAGTCCAAAAAAGAAAAAAAAACATGCATTTATGTGGTGCTTTTCACAATCACCGGATGTCTCAAAATGCTTTATAGCCAATTAAGTACTTTTTGAAGCATAGTCACTGCTGTAATTTAAGAAACATGGCAGCTAATTTGCGTTCAGCAAACGCCCACAAACTGCAATGTGATAATGACCAAATAATCTGCTTTTGTGATGCTTATTGAGGGATAAATATTAGTCAGGACATCGGGGATAGCTCGTCTGCTCTACTTCAAAATAGTGCCATGAGATCTGTTCCAACCATCTGAACAGGCAGAAGGGGTCTCAATTTAACTGTCACATTTAAAGACGGTGCAAGGCCCCCTCAGCACCGCACTGGAACTTTAACTTTGGATTTTCCTGTACAATTAAGGCCTTCAGATTTTTCACTGCTCTTATTTATGGCTGCAGGAATGAAATATTTAGACCATAACATGTAGGAGTAGAAGTAGGCCATTTGGCCCATCAAGTCTGCTTCACCATTCAATGAGGTCGCGGCTGATCTGATACAATCCTCAACTCCATTTTCCAGCCTCATCCCCATAACCCCTGATGCCCACTTGATTAAAAATCTGTCTGTATCAGCCTTGAACATTCTTAATGACCCAGTCTTGAGAGCTATCTGTGGTAAAGAATTCCACAGATTCACTACCCTTTGAAAAAAGAAAGTTCTCCTCATCTCTGTATTAAATGGGCAACCCCTTACTCTTTGGTTTTTTTCCTCTGGTCTCATAAGAACAGAGAACATACAGTGCCGAAGGAGGCCATTTGGCCCATCGAGTCTGCACCGACCCACTTAAGCCCTCAGTTACATCCTATCCCCATAGCCCAATAACCCTTGATACCTCCTAACCACTAAGGGCAATTTATCATGGCCAATCCACCTAACCAGTCTTTGGACTGTGGGAGGAAACCGGACCACCCGGAGGAAACCCACGCACACACGGGGAGAATGTGCAGACTCCTCACAGACAGTGACCCAGCGGGGAATCGAACCTGGGACCCTGGCGCTGTGAAGCCACAGTGCTATCCACTTGTGCTACCGTGCTGCCCTAAGAGGACATCTCCTATCAGCATCTACCCTGTCAAGTCCCCTGAGAATCCAATATGTCTCAGTTAGGTCATCTCTCATTCCTCTATACTCTAATGAGCACAGGCGTAATCTACTTAATCTCTCCTCATACGAAAATCCCTCCACACCCTCCAATGCCAGTATATATTTGCTTAGATAAGGAGACCAAAACTGTTCACAGTATTCCAGGTGTGGTCTAACTACTGCGTATACAGTTTTAGCAAGACTTCCCTGTTTTTATGCTCATGCCCATCGAAATAAAGGCCAACATTCTATTTGTCTACCCAATTATCTGCTGAGCTTGCATGATAACTTTTTATGACTTTATGTCAATAGGTTTAGTAAAGTTGAATGCTGGCACTGTCAAAATGGGAAATAGTTCATGACTTATGCACAAGGACCCCCAGATCCCTCTGTGCTGCAGTTTCCTGCAGTCATTCTCCATTTTAAATAATATTCAGCTATTTTATTCTTCCTACCAAAGTAGATAACTTCACATTTTCCGACATTATATTCCATCTGACAAGTTTTTGCGCACTGACATAACCTATCTGTACCTCTCTGTAGGCTCTTTGTGTCATCCTCACCACTTGCCTTCCCACCTATTTTTGTGTCTTTCGCAAACTTGGCAATAGTGTATTCACTTCCCTCATCCAAGTTATTATTTTATGGAGTCATAGAAGTTTACAGCATGAAAATATTGTGAATAATTGTGGTCCCAGCACGGATCCCTGCGGCACTCCACTAATTACAGGTAACTATCCTGAAAATGCTCCTTTTATCCTAACTCTCTGTCTTAAAGAGGGAATTTATGCATGGAGTCAGAGGAAATGGGTGAGATTCTTAATGAGTACTTTGCATCGGTATTCACCAAGGAGAGGGACATGATGGAAGTTGAGGCTAGGGATGGATGTTTAAATACTCTAGGTCAAGTCGGCATAAGGAAGGGGGAAGTTTTGGGTATTCTAAAAGACATTAAGGTGGACAAGTCCCCAGGTCCGGATGGGATCTATCCCAGGTTACTGAGGGAAATGAGGGACGAAATAGCTGGGGCATTAACAGATATCTTTGCAGCATCCTTGAGCACGGGTGAGGTCCCAGAGGACTGGAGAATTGCTAATGTTGTCCCTTTGTTTAAGATGGGTAGCAGGGATAATCCAGGGAATTATTGACCTGTGAGCTTGACATCAGTGGTAGGCAAACTGTTGGAGAAGATACTGAGGAATAGGATCTATTCACATTTGGAAGAAAATAGACTTATCAGTGATAGGCAGCATGGTTTTGTGCAGGGAAGGTCATGTCTTACAAACCTAATATAATTATTTGAGGAAGTGACAAAGTTAATTGAAGAGGGAAGGGCTGTAGATGTCATATACATGGACTTCAGTAAGGCATTTGATAAAGTTTCCCATGGCGGGTTGATGGAAAAAGTGAAGTCGTATGGGGTTCAGGGTGTACTAGCTAGATGTATAAAGAACTGGCTGGGCAACAGGAGACCGAGAGTAGTGGTGGAAGGGAGTGTCTCAAAATGGAGAAAGGAGACTAGTGGTGTTCCACAGGGATCCGTGCTCAGACCACTGTTGCTTGTGATATACATAAATGATCTGGATGAAGGTATAGGTGGTCTGATTAGCAAGTTGGCAGATGATACGAAGATTGGTGGAGTTTCAGATAGCGAGGAGGACTGTCAGAGAATACAGCAAAATATAGATAGATTGGAGAGTTGGGCAGAGAAATGGCAGATGGAGTTCAATCCAGGCAAATGCGAGCTGATGCATTTTGGAAGATCTAATTCAAGAGCGGACTATACGGTCAATGGAAGAGTCCTGGGGAAAATTGATGTACAGAGAGATCTGGGAGTTCAGGTCCATTGTACCCTGAAGGTGGCAATACAGGTCGATAGAGTGGTCAAAAGGCATACAGCATGCTTGTATTCATCGGATGCAGTATTGAGTACAAGAGTTGGCAGGTCATGTTACAGTTGTATAGGACTTTGGTTTGGCCACATTTGGAATACTGCGTGCAGTTCTGGTCGCCACATTACCAGAAGGATGTGGATGCTTTAGGGAGGGTGCAGAGGAGGTTCACCAGGATGTTGCCTGATGTGGAGGGTGCTAGCTATGAAGAAAGGTTGAGTAGATTAAGATTATTTTTGTTGGAAAGACGGAGGTTGAGGGGGGACCTGATTGAGGTCTACAAAATTATGAGAGGTATGGACAGGGTTGATAACAAGGTTTTTCCAAGAGTGGGGGTGTCAATTACAAGGGGTCACGATTTCAAGGTGAGAAGGGGGAAGTTTAAGGGAGATGTGCGTGGAATGTTTTTTACGCAGAGGGTGGTGGGTGCCTGGAACGCTTTGCCAGCGGAGGTGGTAGAGGCGGGCACGATAGCATAATTTTAGATGCATCTAGACAGATATGTGAACGGGCGGGGAACAGAGGGAAGTAGATCCTTGGAAAATAGGTGACAGGTTTAGATAAAGGACCTGGATCGGCGCAGGCTGGGAGGGCCAAAGGGCCTGTTCCTGTGCTGTAATTTTCTTTGTTCTTTGTTCTTTGGTATCGGTTAGCCAATCCTCTATCCATGCTAATATACAACCCCAACATCACCTTATTAAGTTCTTTGTTCTTACTGCAGTTTCTTTGACTGTAAAGTTTTCGGAAAAATGTAAACTTCTTTCCAACACAGAATACACCTGCCAAACATTTAACTGCTGCACAAAATTATTTCATTTAATTTAACCAAAGCACCATTCTGCCTTGGATCAACTTTGCTGCTGCTCTGCATGTCCTGAGAAATGGCGTTTGCTCTGGAGTTCAAGTAGAAAAAAATCACTTTGTCATTTGCAGTCAATTAGGCTTTGCTATGATCAAAAATTAACTTGTTAGACATTTTTTTTAATAAAGAAATGAATACTGAAATGAAACATGATGATGTGGAGGAGATTCCCCCTTGTCAGTATGAGTAATCTCCACACTGTGAGTGGCATGCTTTTGCATTGCATGGATCTTCAGCTTGCGCCAAAGCTCATTCCAACACGGAACTGTTTGTTCTGGACGCTCCATAAAACAGAGAGTGAATCTATTTAATGCTACAATTTATCTCCTGTGCCTGTCATTTCTGCAGTTTAGCTGTAAAACCATTTGGATGGTTTTGGATTACATGAGCTTGACTCTCCACCTAATATTCTTTCTCAAGTGTTGTTTTCTGGCTTTAAATCACATGTACACGTGTTTAAAAAAAGAACAATTTTTCACTGTCATTCTGTTTATTAGTATTGATGGGAGAGAGAGGAGGAATAAACATTTTATATTGCAAATAGATAGGTACAAATCTTTAGTGAGAGGAGTTAACACAATAAACCAGTGAGAAATCTGGGCCGGGATTCTCCGACCCTGCGCAGGGGGAGGTGCGAATCCCGTTCCGCCGCCCCGACACCGGCTTCCTTATTCTCCGGCGCCGTTTTTTGGGCGTCGGCAGAATTCCCGCCACGCCGGTCGGGGGCCGTTGACAGCGGCCCCCCCGGTGATTCTCCGGGCCCCGATGGGCCGACTGCCGCCAGGTTTGGCTGAGTCCCGCTGGCATGGATTACTAACGTCCCACACGGCGGGACCTGGACGATAAGTGTGCGGGGACCATCCTGGAGGGGGGGGGTGGGGGGGGGATCCGACCCCGGGGTGGGCCCCTATGGTGGCCTGGCCTGCGATCAGGGTCTACCAATCGGCCGGCTGATGGAACTCCCTCTCCCCAATACCCTCAAATTCCTCAAACGCTGCCTGGATTTCTTTGCTTACTACGCCCAATGGGTTCCCAATTACTCTGACAAGGCCCGTCCCCTCATTCAAACCACGACCTTCCCGCCGTCGACAGAGGCCTGCCAGGCCTTTTGCCGCATCAAAGCGGACATCGCAAAGGCCACGATGCGCACCATCGACAAGTCCCTCCCCTTCCAGGTCGAGAGCGACGCATCAGAAGTATCTCTGGCGGCCACCCTGAACCAAGTGGGCAGGCCTGTGGCCTTCTTCTCCAGAACCCTCCAGGCTTCCGAACTCCGCCACTCCTCTGTGGAAAAGGAAGCCCAGGCCATAGTCGAAGCTGTGCGACATTGGAGGCACTATTTGGCCGGCAGGAGGTTTACCCTCCCCACAGACCAACGGTCAGTAGCCTTCATGTTTGATAATGCACAAAGGGGCAAGATTAAGAATGACAAGATCTTACGGTGGCAGATCGAGTTGTCCACGTACAACTATGAGATCTTTTATCGTCCTGGGAAGCTCAATGAGCCTCCTGATGCCCTGTCCCGCGGTACCTGCGCCAGCGCGCAGATAGACCGCCTCCGCTCCCTCCACGCGGACCTCTGCCATCCAGGGGTGACCCGTCTCTACCATTTCATTAAGGTCCGCAACCTGCCTTTCTCCATCGCGGAAGTCAGGACAGTAACCCGTGACTGCCACATCTGCGCAGAGTGGAAGCCGCACTTCTACCGCCCCAAGCGCGCACATCTGATCAAAGCATCCCGCCCCTTCGAACGTCTCAGTATTGACTTCAAGGGGCCCCTTCCCTCTAACAACCGCAACATTTACTTCCTGGCGGTAATCGACGAATACTCCCGCTTCCCCTTCGCCATTCCCTGCTCCGACATGACCACATCGACCGTCATTAAGGCCTTCCTCTCCATCTTCTCCCTGTTCGGCTACCCCGCGTACATACATAGCGATCGGGGGTCCTCATTTATGAGCGACGAGCTGCGTCAATTCCTGCTCAACAGGGGCATTGCCTCTAGCAGGACGACCAGCTATAACCCCCGGGGTAACGGACAGGTCGAGCGGGAGAATGGTACCATCTGGAAGGCCATACTACTGGCCCTCCGGTCCAGAGATCTCCCTATTTCCCGATGGCAAGAGGTTATCCACGATGCCCTACATTCTATCCGCTCACTCCTCTGTACCGCAACAAATCAGACACCTCATGAACGTCTTCTTGTTTTCCCCAGGAAGTCGTCCTCCGGATCCACTCTCCCGACGTGGCTGGCCGCCCCCGGACCCATCTTGCTCCGGAAGCATGTGCGGGTGCACAAGTCCGACCCGTTGGTGGAACAAGTCCAGTTACTCCACGCTAACCCGCAGTATGCGTATGTGGAGTACCCCGACAGTCGGCAGGACACGGTCTCCCTCCGGGACCTGGCACCCGCCGGCGTGCGGCCTCTACCCCCTTCACCACAGACCCCCCCCCTGTTTTTTTCCCCCAGAGCCCCACCCTGGCCACCCCTTCCCCACCCATGGCGTCTCTACCGCAAGCTCGGGTGACGGAGACTGTTCAAGTAACATCGCTCCTGGACTCCAGGACGTCAGCGGAACCACCACCATCGGCTGAACCGACGTCACCTACTCCACTGCGGCGGTCTGCCAGAACGTCACGGGCCACAAAAAGACTGATCGAATCGATTTAAGTTACAACAACTCCATGGACCTTGTTGGGAAATTTTGTACTATTGTTAATTGTCTGCGCCAGTGGGAAGCCAAAAAAAAAAGAATTTTTTTTTTCTCCCTTCTCTGGCTGCTACTCATACCACCAGTTCTCCCCCCCCCCGCCCCCTCCCCCCCCCCCCCCCCCCCCCCCCCCCCCCGCCGGCTCTCGTTGATACCCCCCTGGCTTCTTTCTCCGCAAGGGGTGAATGTGGTGGTATGATTTGCATAGCTGTCTGCCATTGATGCAGAACACCGGCTTACCATTGGCCCTGGTCGGTCATGTGCCCCTCGACCAATTGGTTGAGACCAGTCATGTGACGGCTCTCCGATTGGTCGAGAGGCTGAGTTAACCACGCCTCCAGATCGAGGTATAAATAGCCAGAACGCCCGGCAGTCGTCCATTTACTGTAGTCGACCGCAGGGCTATCTTCCAGCTTAGTAAAGCCTAACTTTTGTACAGCAACTCGTCTCGCATTCGATTGATGATTCATCAAAGGCTAAATATCTACACTACACTATGAGGAAAGAATGAATAACGCTGGAATTTATGGCTCCATAATGATGCAGTGAGGTTGGGATATAATATACCTTGAGAGTAGGACAGAAAACTTGGCCCTGAATTTTCTTGCATTGAAAAATGAGACAATTGATCAGCAGAGGGAGTACTGGGTAAGTTGAGTTGCATTGGAAGAGGTGCATGTCCTCGTGTTAATGTTCTAAAAGTGCAGCCTGTTGCTTAAGTGCAGGAAACGTCACTGCAAACTCTGCAAACAGCCTTCCTAAATACAGTTGTGGACAGCAAGGGGAGTCTTCAAAAAATATTTTTTCAACTCCATTGCATATTACCCACTCAAAGCAATTGCCTCCAGAACCATGAGTGACCACAGGCCAGCTCTTCCCTTGGGATATCATGACAAGGCAGCATCTTGACAATAGGCTGCCAATTCTTAGCAAGAAGACTTACAAACCCTTCGGACAGAAGTGAAGGACAGGAGGCACAGATTCCGTGGTGTGCCAGCCAGCAAGTTGTTCAGGAGTCACCATCTTGGCACTTATTGCCAACTTCCTCACATCAAGAGTCACATAACAATGTTGAAAGAAACTCAACAGTTTGACCAGGGTAGGCAAAGTAAGGTCCAAAGAACCCTTTCCCTTTTTTCCCTTCTCATTGTGAGCACCCACACTCTCAAACTCTCAGAAAGTAACACTGGCATTGTTAACCTTTCACACTCTGCTTAAAGGCAGCTGCATCACTCTAGTCACACACTTTCCCTCATACATGGAAACTGCCTTGCACAATCTAAAAACCATTCACCACTCAGACAAGCTCAAACTTACTCTACTTTCACATCTCATTTCTCGCTTTACTCTTGGCATCTACACTTAAACTGCAAGCCTAACCTTCATTTACTTATCTTGTTGCAGGAGAATTTGGTGTAAAGCCTCTTGCAAAATTCACCACCAGTGGGGGCACATTGGCAGGCATTCTCCGATCCTGCGGCGATGTCCCGACTCCGGAGTCAAAAGTGACGCGAGCCACTCCGGCGTTGGCCCGATCGAAAGTTGAGGAATTCAGCTCCCCGGAAAGTTTTGCATGGGCGTCACATGACGCCACAACCCTGAATGGCGTCACAGAAGTGTGGCGTCGCTCTTCAAAAGATGCCACCGGCGGAGAGACAGCAAAGCGGGAAGATGGGTTTCCAGGACCAGGGTATCGAGGCGCTCCTGGAAGCACAGGAGGGAGGCCCTGTACCCCGGAAACGGTGCAGGGTCACAACAAACACCAGCCGGCGTCTGTGGAGGGAAGTGGCAGAGGCCGTCAACGCCATGGCCATAACAGCCAGGACAGGCAGCCAGTGCCATAAGGAGGCAAATGACCTAGTCAGGGCAGGCAGGGTGAGTACCCCCCCCCCCACCTGTGTCCATGGCACCAACCCCCAACACATGTGGCACTCCCCCCCACCCCCGCAGGATGGGCGGCATAGCCTGAGCCAAGACTGACATGGCTGCATCAATCCATTCAGGCTGCATTGGCAGGATGTGAACCTCTGCCAACATACACCCAACCTCTGGTCTGCAAGTATATGTCTGCCTTGCACTGTGGACATTTATCTCTGTCTCACCCCCCCCCCCCCCCTCCCCCCCCCAACCCAGGAGAAGCGCGCCTATAACAACCGGGAGCATGCCAGGACTGGAGGGGATCCACCTGAATTGTGCCCCCTCACCGTTCATGAAGAGAGGGCTCTAGCCCTCGCGGGTGGACCCGTGGACCGGGAGGTTGCGGAGACAGAGATTGAGGGCGCAGCACTAAGTGAGACTCCCCACTGCCTGCCCCCCCCCCCACCTCTGATCCCCCCTCCCCCCTCCTCCCTGGCCCCTCCACCTCCACCCATCCCCCTCCCCCCCACTCCCCTCCTCCCAGCACCCTTCCCCCTCCTCTGATCCCCCCCCTTCCCTCTCCTCCCATCCTCCCATTGTCAATGACAATGACACACAGGACACATCCACCCAGGACACCGAGACACAGGGGACGGACGGACAGGAAACACCACCCCAGAGGAGCCCAGACTTCGGGTCTGATGAGGACCTCGACATAACACCACTGCTTTCTCCAACACCCTCCACCATCACAGAGCCACTCACCTCGGTTGGTCACTTTAGCGATGAGGCTTCTGGGACACTCACTGGTGCGCACCACACAGCCGTCCCGGTACAGCAGGTAGAGGTAGGAGCAGCCGAGGGGCCGGACAGTCGGAGGGCAGACCAGCCGCAGCAACCAGCTGCCACCCAGACGGGTACCTGGTTCCTGGAGTTCCCACACCCACCCATAGAACTGATGTAGACAGGGACCCTGGGACAAGTGGAGGGGGTGATGGTCGGCTTGCGGCACCTGCAGACACAGGTGGAGGAGTCCATCCGCGTGCAGGAGCAGGGAGTGGTGCTGGACATGCGTGCCACCCAGGCTGAAACCACAAGGGTGGCGTCCGTGGTGGAGGCAATCGGTGCGACGGTGTCGGACATGGGCAGCAGTCTGCAAGGCGTGGGGCTTTCCGTGCAGGCGGTGCCCATGGCTGAGGACATGGCTGTCCACTCACAGGAAGCCACGAGCCAGAGCCAGCTGCAGATCGCAGCGGCGCTTAACAGTCTCTGCAGGCAGTGGCCCAGTCTCTGCAGGCAGTGGCCCAGTCTCTGCAGGCAGTGGCCCAGTCTCTGCAGGCAGTGGCCCAGTCTCTGCAGGCAGTGGCCCAGTCTCTGCAGGCCATCGCTGAGGGCATTGGTGCCATTGCCCAGATGCTGGCCGGCATTGCCCAGACACAGACAGGGATGGCCAACTCCCTGAGCTCCATTGCTGCAAACCAGCATACCCTTGTCGATACCAGGGCGGGCCTCCAGGACTGGCAGCGCCAGGTGCCGGTGGTGCATCGGGTGCTGGATCTGTTCGCACCCCGACCCATGGAGAGTCCCGGGGGCCATCTGACATCCCGAGGGAGGAGAAGGTGCTGGGGTCCGTTTTGTCTCCTCCTGCAGGGGAGGTCCCGGAACACGGCGACACCTCGGACTCCCCTCCCTTCCGTGCAGGTGCATAGAATCATAGAATTTACAGTGCAGAAGGAGGCCATTCAACCCATCAAGTCTGCACTGGCTCTTGGAAAGAGCACGCTACCCAGGCCCACACATCCACCCTGTCCCCATAACGCAATAACCCCACCCAACACTAAGGGCAATTTTGGACACAAAGGGCAATTTATCATGGCCAATCGACCTAACCTGCACATCTTTGGACTGTGGGAGGAATCCGGAGCACCCGGAGGAAACCCACGCACACACGGGGAAAACGTGCAGACTCCACACAGTCAGTGACCCAAGCCGGGACTCGAACCTGGGACCCTGGAACTGTGAAGCAATTGTGCTAACCACTATGCTATAATGCTGCCCTGTCCCGTATGTCCTGTACATTGCCCCCCCCCCCACTCCATCTGGTGGGCAATGGGCAGAACAGGCTGACAACTCGCCATCCCGGTCGTCCGAGACACAGCCTGGTCCATCCAAGTCGGGCCGCCCCAGGAAACGGCCGCCAAAGGGGTTCCTAGTCACAGGGCAGGAATCACAGGAGTCCACCTCCAGTTCTGCTGTACCGTCTGGGGAACCACCTAGACATAGTGATAGGGCCCGTAAGGCCAGAAAATGAGACACTGAGTAAGTTGGCACGGGTGCAGGGCACAGACTAGTCAAAGGGGCAAGGGCACGTGTATGGACTGTTTATAATTAAAGTCACATTTACACTGACAGAAGCTGCCTCCGTGCTCTGTCCAATGCAGGGGTGTGAGGTGAGCGCCAGTGTGTGTGTGAGGGGTGATAGGACATCGAGCTCAGATGAGTGTGGTCAGGTCCCCCTCACCCCCCCTCCCCGGGTCACCCTCTCCAACCCGCCCCTGGGCAGACGACGGGTCCGTGCGCTACACTGTCCAGGCCGCATGCAGGGACCTCCCAGGTGGAGGGTGTTACTGTGGCCATGAGTCAGACATTGTCTAATGATGTAGAGTCCGGAGCTCATCGCAGAGCGGGTTGTCATCCTCCACCATGCCATGCAATAGACCCGCTTCCACTGGCAACTGTGTGAGCTCTGCCCGTTGTGCCGCAGGTGGATGTGTAATAGAGGGGTGGTGTGCATGTGGGTGGTCAGCGGTGGGCGGGGTGAGTGTGGTTGATGGTGGGCGGGGTGAGAGTGGTTGATGGTGGGCGGGGTGAGGGGGGTGGTGTGGTGCCGTACTGTGCTGTCCGTGTCCATGCTCAGCGAATCCCCCCCCCCGCCCAGTCTGTGAATCGTGCGGCTATCAACTCCTCCCATACCCGCTGGCCCAGCCGGTATCGGTGGACAGCCTCCCGCCCCTGTCAGCCTCCTCATCTGGGGAGGCCTGCCCTTAGACAAGTTGCTCCTGTCCCTCCTCTTCCCTGTCCCCTTCCTCTGCCTCCAGCACATCGACCCTCTGCTGGGCTATATTGTGCCGGACGCAGCAGATCACAAGGATGCGGCCGACCCTATCCGACGGGTACTCGAGGGCCCCTCCATAGCAGTCCAGGCACCTGAAGCGCATCTTCAGCAGCCCAAAGCACCTCTCAACCACACCCCTGAACGCTGCATGGGCATCGTTGTAGCGGGTCTCTGCGTCGGTCTGTGGCCTCCGTATAGGCGTCATCAGCCACGACTGCAACGGGTAACCCCTGTTGCCCAGCAACCAGCCCCGTAGCTGTGGGGGGGGGGGGGGGGGGGGGGGGGGGGGGGGGTGCGGGAGGGGCATCCCTCGAACCTGTTGGGGATGAATTATTGTGCCAATATCACCGAGTCATGCACACTGCCTGGGTACCGAGTGCAGATGTGCAGGTCACAGACCTCCTGAATGTTGATGGAGTAGGCCCCCTTTCTGTTCATGAACATGGCCCTGTTATCCACTGGTGGCCACATGGCAACATGCACCCCATCGATCGCCCCATCGATCGAATCCTGGCCACGGGAGCGAAGCCTGCTCCCCAGGTATCCTGGTGGGTGCGGTCCACAGGGAACTGGATGTAGTGGTCTGTGATGTCATACAGGGCGTCAGTCACTGCACGGATCCACCTGTGCACCGACACCTAGGAGCTGCCGGACAGGTCCCCACTCGGCGACTGGAACAACCCCGTGGCATAAAAGTTCACGGCCACCGTTGACGTCCACGGGCAGAGGGTGTCCCCTCCCAGCCCCACGTGGTGCCAGGTATGCCATCAGGTGACAGATATGGCTGACGGTTTCGAGGCTCTTCCTGAGTATCCTCCTGCTTGCCCGGTACGTGAGGTCCTGGTACGACGTGCAGCGCCGGTACACACAGGGCCTCATCGGGCGCCTTCGTTGCCGTGGCATCACCTCCTCCTCCTCCTCGACCTGTTGGATGGGCAGCTCTCCAGCCTGGGTGCCTGCCACCTGCCCCTCTGCGGCACGCTCCTTGTGGTAGCCTCCGCCACCTCCCTGACAGGTCCCTGCCCCAGCTCCCATAGGGCTACATGCAGGACAGCGCCCCCACCACGGCGGCCAACATCGCTGGGTGATGGCCAAACATAACGGTCTACAGGAGGTGGGGGTAGACGACATATCATCATTGTACATACCCCCCTCTGCAGCCTAGTGCCATGGGCTGCATGGTCGCCACTATTGCCAGCTGGCATCTAGCCAGGCATAACCACCGATCCCCTCCCCGGCACTCCCCAGCCCGGCACCCCCAATTCCCTCCCTGGCACACCCCACTTCACCTCCCTCATACCCTCTCTGGTACTACCCAGCCCGACACCCCCCTATCTGCTCCCCGGCACATCCCAGCCTGGCACCTCCCCCCCCCATCCCCTCCCCGGCACTCCCCAGCCCGGAACCCCCGGATCCGCTCCCCGGCACTCCCCCCCCCTCCCCCCCCGGCACCGAGCCGACACCGCCATGCACCCCCAACCCCGGTGGTTTTCCGAATGTGTGGGGCTGCTGCACAATGGCAAACCCCAATGACCGGCCGGCTCAATGGAGAATCCCGCCGGCGTGTTGAGGCTGAAAAGTGGCTTGGGCGGAAAATCCAGCCCTTTATTTCTTTCCAGATGCCAATTCAGCAAATGGCAACTGCACTGACATCTACAGCAGATCACCAAATGATAGCCAGCTGGGGAGCACCCAGAACCTCCATGCAAGCACTTCTTCAGCTCTTAGATCATAGAGATAAATTGGAGTACAACATGATGGATTATGGCTTTCATTCAGTTACCAATGGTGTAGAGGAACTGGTGTCATGCAATCAATCATCACACCAGCCCTTGAGGCCAAAGGTGCAGTGGCCATTGGAATGCTGGCAGCTAAAGTCTATCTGCTTGACATTGACATCTCACAGGACAACCACATTTGCCAGGAATCTGGAAGTCAACTCAAAGCACCATTCTTGTAGAGGATGCCAGATCTGTGCAGGCTTTCCAGAGCTCTTTCCAAAGGTGCAGTCTGCAGTCTGCAGGGCTAAGGGCAATCTCAATCACATGACCCGCTTAAAAAGCATGTTGAAGGGCAGCACGGTGGCATAGTGGTTAGCACAACCGCCTCACGGCGCCGAGGTCCCAGGTTCGATCCCGGCTCTGGGTCACTGTCCGTGTGGAGTTTGCACATTCTCCCCGTGTCTGCGTGGGTTTCGCCCCCACGACCCAAAAATGTGCAGAGTAGGTGGATTGGCCATGCTAAATTGCCCCTTAATTGGAAAAATAATTGGGTAATCTAAATTAAAAAAAAAAAAAGCATGTTGAGCAACTCATCTGTCTGCTTGGCCCTTTGACGGAACCTAGAAGTACTGCCAGATGAAGGATCTGAAATGATTCCTATTCGACATGTGGAACCAGGGTGTCAGTGAAAGAAACAAAAACAGAAAACACTGGACAATCTCAGCAGGTCTGACAGAATCTGTGGAGAGAGAAGGGAGCTAACGTTTCGAGTCTGGTACTAGCTCAGAGATTCCTTGAAAGGCAATGATTTAAATGGTGATACAGAATATAGATCACAGAATTTACAGTGCAGAAGGAGGCCATTCGGCCCATCGAGTCTGCACCGGCTCTTGGAAAGAGTGTCCTATCCAAGGTCAACACCTCCACACTATCCCCATAACCCAGTAACCCCACCCAACACTAAGGGCAATTTTGGACACTAAGGGCAATTTATCATGGCCAATCCACCTAACCTGCACATCTTTGGACTGTGGGAGGAAACCAGAGCACCCGGAGGAAACCCACACACACACGGGGAGGATGTGCAGACTCCGCACAGACAGTGACCCAAGCCGGAATCGAACCTGGGACCCTGGAGCTGTGAAGCAATTGTGCTATCCACAATGCTACCGTGCTGCCCCTTTGGTTAAAGATTTCTTGAATATCGATTGTGAGAGTTTTTTTTAAGTTGAAAGACGTGACTAAGGGTTTCCACAAGTATTCTTAGTTAAGTGATGTTAAGCAAGTTCTTTATGAACTGCTGCTTCCAAACTTTTAAATAGCAGTGCCTATCTTACAGGGCAGATGGAAATATAGAAGCATTGTAATTTAACAGAGGTGGCAGCATCCTTTCATGCATCAGTTATGTGGCAAATATTTTTTCAATGTATCTGAAACGCTATGGCATTTATTCTGAGATGCACCTACAGTGAAACACCAAAGTACCTCAGTCATTCATTGTAAAGAAGAGTAAAGTCTTGAAAATAACTTTGCATTATTTCTAAATTTTATCTGGAATGATCTTAGTTGATGTCTTGCACTGCCAATTTATGCTGCTAAATTTAAAGATGTGACCTCTTCTTCATAATATTTTGGGATATTTTGGGTTGTTGGTCAAATAATAATTTATAATGTATAATCATCCTTATTATTGTCACAAGTAGACTTACATTAACACTGCAATGAAATTACTGTGAAAATCCCCTCGTCGCCACATTCCGGTGCCTATTCAGGGGCACAGGGAGAATTCAGAATGTCCAATTCACCTAACAGCACGTCTTTTGGACTTGTGGGAAGAAACCGGAGCAACCGGATGAAACTCACGCAGACACGGGGAAAAGGTGCAGACAGTGACCCAAGCGGGAATCGAACCCGGGACCTTTGCGCTCTGAAGCACCTGTGCTAACCACTGTGCTACCATGCCGGCAAGAGAAAACAGCGCCTCTGGGTGGTCTTGAATCACCAACCTTAAAGTTAACAGCTGGACGCGCTAACCAATTGTTGGGCGAATAGAGTTCACCAAAACCATTGGGTCGACAATTCATTTGTTTTTTTTAAATTTAGAGTACGCAATTATTTTTTTCTTCAATTAATGGACAATTTAGCATGGCCAATCCACCTAACCTGCACACCTTTGGGTTGTGGGGATGAAACCCACGCAGACATGGAGAGAATGTGCAAACTCCATGATGCACGATCAATCACTACTGAAGCGAGATTGTAGTCCAATTGAAGGCTTTAATGAACTGTTATGGGAGAGGTGTTTTCAGAATCCCAAAATGTATCATGGAGTTTAACCAAACCCCACCTTTAATGGATTGTTGCTTTTGAAGCACACAGCTTGTTCCCCAGGTATAGTATTTCAATTATGGACACGTGGTTTTTAAAACAAAACAACGTTTATTCCATGAACTCAAATTAATCTTTAAAAAAAACATTGGATCTCTTAATACCCCTTACTTCAAAGATAACCCCAAAAATAATACAACACGACCCAATCCTGCAAACTGTTTCTTTACACATCCAAAAGACTTAACAAATCCTTCAAACAGAAGCACATTAGATTTATATTCAATACTGAGACCTTTTTACAATTCTGATTTCAGCAAAGGATTAAGAGATAGTCCTTCATGGCAGTGATCACCAGCAATGCAGCTCACAGCCACACCCAAGCTTTCTTCAAACTGAAACTAAAACTCTCAAAAAGCAGAAGTGATCTCAGCTCTCCCCCCCCCCCTCCCCCCACCGTGACATCACTTCAGTAATATGATCAGCTTCATTTCTTGAAGGTACATTTCTTAAACATCCAATTCTTAAAGACACTCAGATTTTCAGCGGGAGCAGTGTCCAGGGGCCTGTCGGGAAGGTAAGTTTAACCTTTAAAAACTTACCTTGCAGGAGAAAGCGGCCTTCAGATTTTCGGCAGGAGCAGTGTCCAGGGGCCTGTTGGGAAGGTAAGTTTACCTCTTAAAAAACTTACCTTTAGAGCTGCAGGAAGTCGGCCGTGAGGATTTCTGGGAAGATTTGTTTGTACCTGTATATAGGTTGGGCAGTTGCTAAACCTGAGAGACTACACTTGTAGTGTCCCCCACCCTTCCGCCTCCTCTAACCTAAGGAGTTGAGTGAATATCAGGTAAGCTCTTCCTTTCTTTTTCTTGTTTTATCTAGAGGGGATGGCAGGGAAGGCAGTACAATGTTCTTCCTGCAGAATGTTTGAGGTGAGGGACGCCGTCAGTGTCCCTGCTGATTTCATCTGTGGGAAGTGCACCCATCTCCAGCTCCTCAGAAACCGTGTTAGGGAACTGGAGCTGGAGCTGGATCAACTTCAGATCATTTGGGAGGCAGAGGTGGTCATAGATAGAAGATTCAGGGATGTAGTTACTCTGAAGAATAACGATAGATGGGTGACGGTGAGAGGGGCTGGGAGGAAGCAGTCAGCACAAGGATCCCCTGTGGTTGTGCGCCTTAGTAACAGGTATACCGCTTTGGATACTGTTAGGGGGGGACTTACCAGGGGTAAACCATGAGGTACAGGTCTCTGGCACAGAGTCTGTCCCTGTTGCTCAGAAGGGAAGGGGGGGAGAGGAGTAGAGCATTAGTCATTGGAGACTCCATAGTTAGGGGGATAGATAGGAGATTCTGTGGGAACGAGAGAGACTAGCGGTTGGTGTGTTGCCTTCCAGGTGCCAGGGCCCGCGATGTCTCGGATCGTGTTTTCGGGATCCTTAAGGGGGAGGGGGAGTAGCCCCAAGTCGTGGTCCACATAGGTACCAACGACATAGGTAGGAAAAGGGATAGGGATGTAAGACAGGAATTCAGGGAGCTAGGGTGGAAACTTAGATCTGGGACCAACAGAGTTATTATCGCTGGGTTGTTACCCCCGTGCCACGTGCTAGCGAGATGAGGAATAGGGAGAGAGAGCAGTGAACACATGGCTACATGGATGGTGCAGGAGGGAGGGTTTCAGATTCCTGGATAATTGGGGCTCATTCTGGGGTAGGGGGGACCTACCTGGACCAGAGGGGTACCAATATCCTGGGGGGGAGAGGGGGGGGGGGGCGGAATTTGCTAATGCTCTTTGGGAGGGTTTAAACTAGTTCAGCAGGGGATTGAAATCTTAATTGTAGCTCTAGTAGAGGTTGAGAGGAGTGAGGTCATGAGTAAGGTTTCAAGGTTGCAGGAATGTAAAGGCATGCAGGAAGGTGGCTTAAAGTGCGTCTACTTCAATGCCAGGAGCATCCGGAATAAGGTGGGTGAACTTGTGGCATGAGTTGGTACCTGGGACTTCGATGTTATGGCCATTTCGGAGACATACATAGAGCAGGGACAGGAATGGTAGTTGCAGGTGCCGGGGCTTAGATATTTCAGTAAGCTCAGGGAAGGTGGTAAAAGAGGGGGAGGGGTGGCATTGTTAGTCAAGGACAGTATTACGGTGGCAGAAAGGACGTTTGATGAGGACTCGTCTACTGAGGTAGTATGGGCTGAGGTTAGAAACAGGAAAGGAGAGGTCACCCTGTTAGGGATTTTCTATAGGCCTCCGACAAGTTCCAGAGATGTAGAGGAAAGGATTGCACGATGATTCTGGATAGGAGCGAAAGTAACAGGTTAGTTGTTATGGGGGACTTTAACTTTCCAAATATTGACTGGAAACGCTATAGTTCGAGTACTTTAGATGGGTCCGTTTTTGTCCAATGTGTGCAGGAGGCTTTCCTGACACAGTATGTAGATAGGCCAACGAGAGGCGAGGCCATATTGGATTTGGTACTGGGTAATGAACCAGGACAGGTGTTAGATTTGGAGGTAGGTAAGCACTTTGGTGATAGTGACCACAATTCGATTACGTTTACTTTAGTGATGGAAAGGGATAGGTATACACCGCAGGGCAAGAGTTATATCTGGGGGAAAGGCAATTATGATGCGATGAGGCAAGACATAGGATGCATCGGATGGGAGGGAAACTGCAGGGGATGGGCACAATGGAAAAGTTCAAGGAACAGCCACTGCGTGTCCTTGATAAATATTTACCTGTCAGGCAGGGAGAAAGTGGTCGAGCGAGGAAACCGTGGTTTACTAAAGTAGTTGAAACGCTTGTCAAGAGGAAGAAGGAGGCTTATGTAAAGATGAGACGTGAAGGTTCAGTTAGGGCGCTCAAGAGTTACATGTTAGCTAGGAAGAACCTAAAGAGAGAGCTAAGAAGAGCCAGGAGAGGATATGAGAAGTCTTTGGCAGGTAGGATCAAGGATAACCCTAAATCTTTCTATAGATATGTCAGGAATAAAAGAATTACTAGTGCAAGAGTAGGGCCAGTCAAGGACAGTAGTGGGAAGTTGTGCGTACAGTCCGAGGAGATAGGAAAGGTGCTAAATGAATATTTTTCATCAGTATTCACACAGGATAAAGACAATGTTGTCGAGGAGAGTACTGAGATACAGGCTACTAGACTAGAAGGGCTTGAGGTTCATAAAGAGGAGGTGTTAGCAATTCTGGGAAGTGTGAAAATAGGGTCGGATGGGATTTATCCTAGGATTCTCTGGGAAGCTAGGAAGGAGATTGCTGAGCCTTTGGCTTTGATCTTTAAGTCATCTTTGTCTACAGGATAGTGCCAGAAGACTGGACGATAGCAAATGTTGTCCCCTTGTTCAAGAAGGGGAGTAGAGACAACCCCGGTAACTATAGACCAGTGAGCCTAACTTCTGTTGTGGGCAAAGTCTTGGAAAGGTTTATGAGAGATAGGATGTATAATCATCTGGAAAGGAATAATTTGATTAGAGATAGTCAACACGGTTTTGTGACGGGTAGGTCATGCCTCACGAACCTTATTGAGTTATTTGAGAAGGTGACCATACAGGTGGATGAGGGTAAAGCAGTTGATGTGGTGTATATGGATTTCAGTAAAGCGTTTGATAAGGTTCCCCACGGTAGGCTATTGCAGAAAATACGGAGGCATGGGATTCAGGGTGATTTAGCAGTTTGGATCATAAATTGGCTAGCTGGAAGAAGACAAAGGGTGGTGGTTGATAGGAAATGTTCAGACTGGAGTCCAGTTACTAGTGGTGTACCGCAAGGATCTGTTTTGGGGCCACTGCTGTTTGTCATTTTTATAAATGACCTGGAGGAGGGCGTAGAAGGATGGGGGAGTACATTTGCAGATTACACTAAAGTCGGTGGAGTTGTGGACAGTGGGGAAGGATGTTACAAATAACAGAGGGACATAGATAAGCTGCAGAGCTGGGTGTGAGGTGGAAAATGGAGTTTAATGCAGAAAAGTGTGAGGTGATTCATTTTGGAAGGAATAACAGGAAGACAGAGCACTGGGCTAATGGTAAGATTCTTGGTAGTGTGGATGAGCAGAGAGATCTCGGTGTCCGTGTACATAGATCCCTGAAAGTTGCCACCCAGGTTGAGAGGGTTGTTAAGAAGGCATACGGCGTGTTAGCTTTTATTGGTAGAGGGATTGAGTTTCAGAGCCATGAGGTCATGTTGCAGCTGTACAAAACTCTGGTGCGGCCGCATTTGGAGTTTTGCATGCAATTCTGGTCGTCGCATTATAGGACTGATGTGGAAGCATTGGAAAGGGTGCAGAGGAGATTTACCAGAATGTTGCCTGGTATGGAGGGAAGATCTTATGAGGGAAGGCTGAGGGACTTGAGGCTGTTTTCATTAGAGAGAAGAAGGTTAAGAGGTGACTTAATTGAGGCATACAAGATGATTGGAGGATTAGATAGGGTGGACAGTGAGAGCCTTTTTCCTCGGATGGTGATGACCAACACGAGGGGACATAGCTTTAAATTGAGGGGAGATAGATATAGGACAGATGTCAGAGGTAGGGGGCGGGATTCTCCAACCCCCCGCAGGGTCGGGGAATCGCCCGGGGCCTTCGTAAATCCCGCCCCCACGGTGGCCGGAATTCTCCACCACCCGGGAATCGGCGGGGGCAGGAATCGTGCCCCACATGTCGGCGGGCCCCTGCGGCGATTCTCCGGCCCGCAATTGGCTGAAGTCCCGCCGCTGTCAGGCCTCTCCCGCCGACGTGGTTTAAACCACCTCTGGTGCCGGCGGGAGCAGGCGGCGGGAGCGGGCACCGGGGTCCTGGGGGGGGGGGCGCGGGGTGGTCGGACCCCGGGGAGGGGTGCCCCCAGGGTGGCCTGGCCCGCGATCAAGGCCCACCGATTGGCGGGTGGGCCTGTGCCGTGGCAGCACTCTTTTTCTTCCGCCACCTCCACAGGCCTCCACCATGGCGGAGGCGGAAGAGACCCCCTCCATCGCGCATGCGCCGGTGGTGACGTGAGCGGCCGCTGATGCTCCGGCGCATGCGTGGACTCACGCCGACCGGCGAAGGCTTTTCAGCCATCCCCGACGCCGGTCGGCGTGGTGCCACAGGCCGTTGGCACCAGTCAGTGGAGCGGGAGCCACTCCGCCGCGGGCCTAGCCCCTAAAGGTGCGGAGAATTCCGCACCTTTGGGGAGGCCCGACGCCGGAGTGGTTCTCGCCACTCCGGTACGCCGGGAACCCCACCCCGCCGGGCAGGGGAGAATCTCGTCCAGGTTCTTTACTCAGAGAGTAGTAAGGGCGTGGAATGCCCTGCCTGCAACAGTAGTGGACTCACCAACACTAAGGGCATTCAAATGGTCATTGGATAGACATATGGACGATAAGGGAATAGTGTAGCTGGGCTTTAGAGTGGTTTCACAGGTCGGCGCAACATCGAGGGCCGAAGGGCCTGTACTGCGCTGTAATGTTCTATGTTCTGCGTTCTACTCTCACATGACAGAACAAGTAGTTACCCCAGCAGCTCCGGTACAGAATGACTGCTGTGGGTGAAACACAGACTCTTATGCTCCGCCTGCAGGGTGGAACCAGCAGGCAGGTTCTACCACTCATATTACAGTATAAGGTACATCCCACCTAGGTACCGTGATACCCCTAATGTAGCCTACCACATTCACCCCCTGTTTAAAAAAGAGTCCGGCGGGGGTGGTGGCCTTGCTTTTACAGTGGTAGAGGTTATAGCGGTACCCTTCAGTGCCTTTACAAGCAATACACATATTTACAGACAATTATTTACAAGTTAATTTTACAATGAAACTATCAACCGGTCGGGGGCCCTGGTCGCCCTCTGCGATCGTCGCAGTCTCGGCGGTGATGCTAGCGTCGGCTCGGGCATCCGTGGCTCTGGGAGCGTGTCGTCTTCAGCTTCATCGCATCCTGATGGGGCCAGTGGGAGGACGGATCCTCCTGGGAAGGGGGCTGCGGTGGTGTGCGGCATTGAAAAAATGGTTGGGGTTGGTGTGTGGGGGGGGGGGGGGTGAGGGGGGGAGACAGTGGGGGTCAGATCCCAGAGAGAGACCCTATCTTGTCGGCCGTCGGGTTGTGCCACATAGGCGTACTGGGGGTAGCATGGAGGAGATATACCCTCTTGACCAGTGGGTCCGCCTTGTGAGCCCGTACGTGTTTGCGGAGTAGGACGTGTCCGGGGGCTGCCAGCCAAGTGGGAAGCGAGGTCCCCGAGGAGAACTTCCTAGGGAAGGCAAGGAGACATTCATGAGGTGTTTCATTGGTAGTAGTGCACAGTAGTGATCGGATGGAGTGAAGTGCATCGGGGAGGACCTCCTGCCATCGTGACACTGGGAGATTTCTGGACCGAAGGGCCAGTATGACAGCCTTCCAGACGTCTCGTTCTCCCTCTCTACCTGCCCGTTTCCCCGGAGGTTGTAACTGGTCGTCCTGCTGGAGGCAATGCCCTTGCTGAGCAGGAATTGACGTAGCTCGTCACTCATGAAGGAGGACCCCCTATCGCTATGGATGTAGGTGGGGAAACCAAACAGGGTAAAGATGCCGTGGAGGGCTTTACTAACGGTGGCAGCCGTCATGTCGGGACAGGGGATAGTGAAAGGGAACCGGGAGTACTCATCAATCACATTTAAGAATACTTGTTGCGGTCCTTGGAAGGAAGGGGCCCTTTGAAATCCACGCTGAGGTGTTCAAAGGGACGGGAAGCCTTCACCAGGTGCAGTTTCTCTGGCCTGTAGAAGTGCGGCTTGCACTCCGCGCAGATTTGGCAGTTTCTGGTTACGGCCCTGACCTCCTCGATGGAGTAGGGCAGATTGCGGGTTTTAACAAAGTGGAAGAACCGGGTGACCCCCCCGGCTGGCAGAGGTTGTCGTGGAGGGTCCGGAATCAGTCTACTTGTACACTGGCACAGGTGTCACGGGACAGGGCGTCGGGGGGCTCGTTGAGCTTCCCGGGACGATACAAGATCTCGTAATTATAGGTGGAGAGCTCGATCCTCCACCATAAGATCTTATCATTCTTAATTTTGCCGCGCTGTGCATTGTCAAACATGAAGGCTACCGACCGTTGGTCAGTGAGGAGAGTGAATCTCCTGCCGGCCAGGTAATGCCTCCAATGCCGCACAGCTTCGACGATGGCTTGGGCCTCCTTCTTGACGGAGGAATGGCGGATTTCTGAGATGTGGAGGGTGCGTGAAAAGAAGGCCACAGGTCTGCCCGCCTGATTGAGGGTGGCAGCCAGAGCTACGTCTGATGCATCGCTGTCGACCTAGAAGGGGAGGGACTCATCGATTGCGTGCATCGTTGCTCTGGCGATGTCTGCTTTGATGCGGCTGAAAGCCTTGCGGGCCTCTGCCGATAGGGGAAAAACCATGGACTGGATTAGTGGCCGGGCCTTGTCCACATAATTGGGGACCCACTGGGTGTAATAAGAAAAGAAGCCCAGGCAATGTTTCAGGGCCTTGGGGCAGTGGGGGAGGGGAAACTCCATGAATGGGTGCATGCATTCGGGAGCTGGGCCTAAGACTCCATCATGCACTACGTAGCCGTGGATGGCTAGGCAATCGGTGCTAAACACGCATTTGTCCTTGTTATAGGTTAAGTTAAGGATTTTTGTGGTAGGAGGAATTTGCGGAGGTTGGTGTCGTGGTCCTACTGGTCGTGGCCACAGATGGTGACAGTGTCGAGGTATGGGAACGTGGCCTCAGACCGTACCGGTCAACCATTCAGTCCATCTCCCGTTCGGAGACCGAGACCCCATTTGTGACACCAAAGGGAACCCTTAGAAAGTGGTAGAGCCGCCCATCTGCTTCGAATGCAATGTACTTGCGGGCGTCCAGGCGAAAGGGGAGCTGGTGGTAGGCAGAGTTAAGGTCCACTGTGGAGAAAACCTTGTATTGCGCTATCTGGTTGACCATTTCAGATATGCGGGGGAGAGGGTACGTGCCGAGCTGCGTATACCTGTTGATGGTCTGACTGTAGTCTATGACCATCCTATGCTTCTCCCCGGTCTCTACAGCCACCACTTGAGCTCTCCAGGGGCTGTTGCTGGCCTCGATAATGCCTTCTTTTGGGAACCATTGGACTTCCGACCTAATGGATGTCCGGTCCTGGGCACTGTGCCATCTGCTCCTGGTGGCGATGGGTTTGCAATCGGGGATAAGATTTGCAAACAGGGAAGGCGGGTCGACCTTGAGGGTCGCAAGGCCGCAGGCAGTGAGCGGGGGGGGGGGGGGGGGGTTTTGGGGCCGCTGAATTTGAATGTTAAACTTTGCAGGTTGATGGAACCATCAATTCACTAGACGCATACTTTAAGATATGAACAGTGGTTTTAATCTACTTACAACAGAGCCAGCCTGTTCCGCGCTGAACTCTCGATGAACTGAATGACTGGCTCTGAGCATTGGTAATTATACAGCAGTCCAGGGGGAGGGCAACGCAACTGCGTTTACAAATGCATGGTCTCATGTATATACAATACAGTGTGAATTACGGAGTTACATTCACCACATTCACCCCCTACAAAAGAATCAAGTCCGGCAGGGGTGGTGGTTCATAAATTGAGTCTGTCCGGTGGTCGGACTGTCCGCTGCGATCTGCAGAGCACCGGGGTTGCAGCCTCTTGCGGTGGCTGGACGGTTGTTGTGGGTTGGGGTACGATGGCGGACTCCAGGGAAGATCTTGTCCGAGCTCCATAACCGTCTGGTTCGACTGGGGACTGAGGGCGCTTGGGGTTAGTCGGTATGGGCGCGCGGAACAGGTGGAGCGAGCTAGTGGGCTCAGTGGGCTCAGGAGCGCGAGGGGGCGGCTGGGTTGCTCGGAACCAATGCAGCGAGCTAGTGGGCTCGGGAGCCCGAAGGGGCGGCAGGATTGGGTGTAGGGTGAGGGGTGCATCTGTAGTGATAGAGGGGATGCTGGACCCGGCGGGTGCAAGGTCCCGGAGGGATACGGTGTCCTGCCGGCCGTTGGGGAACTTGACGAAGGCGTACTGGGGGTTGGAGTGAAGCAGGCGCACCTTCACAACAATAGGGTCGGTTTTGTGCGCCCTGACGTGCTTCCTCAGTAGTACAGGGCCCGGTGTCTTCAGCCATGCCGGGAGTGAGACCCTCATGGTAGTGCCCCTGGGAAAAATGAAGAGCCTCTCGTGGGGGGTCTGATTGGTCGCTGTGCATAAGAGGGACCTAATAGCATGGAGCGCGTCGGGGAGGACTTCCTGCCAATGGGAGACTTGGTGATTCCTGGACCGGAGGGTTAGTAGGACGGTCTTCCAGACCGTCGCAATCTCCCTCTCCACCTGCTTGTTCCCCCTGGGGTTGTAGCTGGTAGTCCTGCTCGAGGCGATGCCTTTGTCGAGCAGGTACTGACGCAGCTCGTCGCTCATGAAGGACGAACCCCGGTCGCTGTGCACGTAGCTGGGGAAACCAAACAGGGTGAAGATACTATGCAGGGCCCTAATGACTGTATGGGAGGTCATATCGGGACACGGGATAGCAAATGGGAAGCGGGAGAGCTCATCTATGACGTTTAAGAAGTAAATGTTCCTGTTAGTTGAGGGGAGTGGCCCTTTGAAATCAATCACGAGGCGTTCAAAGGGCCTAGAAGCCTTGACCAGGTGGGCCCTGTCTGGTCTATAGAAGTGCGGTTTGCACTCCGCACAGATCGGGCAGTCCCTGGTGATTGCTTTTACCTCCTCATTGGAGAAAGGCAGATTTCGGGCTTTGATGTAGTGGGCGAGCCGGGTGACCCCCGGGTGGCAGAGGTCGTTGTGGATGACTTTCAGGTGGTCGATCTGCGTGCTGGCGCATGTCCCGCGGGATAGGGCATCTGGGGGCTCGTTGAGCTTTCCCGGTCGATACCTAATATCGTAGCTATAGGTGGAGAGTTCGATCCTCCACCGCAGGATTTTATCATTTTTAATTTTGCCCCTTGCGAGTTGTGAAACATAAAGGCAACCGATCTTTGGTCGGTGATGAGGGTGAACCTGCTACCTGCGAGGTAGTGCCTCCAGTGACGAATAGCCTCCACAATGGCTTGTGCTTCCTTTTCAACTGCCGAGTGTCGGAGTTCCGAAGCGGAGAAGGTACGGGAGAAAAATGCAACTGGCCTTCCTGCCTGATTTAAGGTGGCTACTAGAGCTACCTCTGAGGCGTCGCTCTCAACCTCAAATGGAGTGGATTCATCCACCGCCCGCATGGCCGCCTTGGCGATGTCCTCTTTGATGCAGTTGAAGGCCTGGTGCACCTCAGCTGACAGGGGAAATAGTGTGGCCTTAAAGAGTGGGCGGGCTTTGTCCGCATATTGAGGGACCCACTGGGCGTAGTAGGAAAAGAACCCCAAGCACCGTTTGAGGGCCTTGGGACAATGAGGGAGGGGGAGTTCTAAGAGGGGGCGCATACGGTCCGGGTCTGGGCTCAGGACTCTGTTTTCCACGACATAGCCAAGGATGGCTAGTCTGGTTGTGCGGAAAACGCATTTCTCCTTGTTATAAGTGAGGTTTAATTTCTGAGCCATCTGGAGAAAACGGTAGAGGTTGACGTCGTGGTCCTGCTGGTCATAGCCGCAGATGGTGACATTGTCCAAGTACGGAAATGTGGCCCGCAGCCCGTACTGGTCCACCATTCGGTCCATTGCTCGTTGGAACACCGAAACCCCGTTAGTGACGCCGAAGGGGACCCGGAGGAAATGGAAGAGGCGGCCATCGGCCTCGAATGCCGTGTAGTGGCGGTCCTCCGGGCGGATTGGGAGCTGGTGGTATGCAGACTTCAGATCCACCGTGGAAAAGAGCCGATACTGGGCGACCTGGTTTACCATGTCTGCAATCCTGGGGAGGGGATACGCGTCAAGGAGCGTAAATCTATTTATGGTCTGACTATAGTCGACAACCATACGGAATCTTTCCCCGGTCTTCACGACCACCACCTGATCTCTCCAGGGGCTGTTGCTGACCTCTATGATCCCCTCACTGAGAAGCCTTCGGACCTCCGATCTGATGAACACCCTGTCCTGCAGGCTGTACCGCCTGCTGCGAGTGGCTACGGGTTTACAGTCCGGGGTGAGATTGGCAAAGAGGGGAGGGGGGAGATTCGCAGCGTGGCGAGGCTGCAGATAGTGAGTTGGACCAGGGGCCCGCCGAAGCTGAGGGTTAGGCTCTTATGGTTACATTGAAAATCTAGGCCTAATAAGAGTGGCGCGCAGAGTTCGGGCAAGACATAGAGTTGAAATTTAGCATAGCTAGCGCCTCGGATTGTGAGTGTCGCGGCGGTGCGCCCCTGGATCTGGACAGAGTGGGAGCCTGAAGCGAGAGAGATAGTTTGCCACACGGGGAAAACGGTAAGCGAACAGCGTCTTACCAGATCTGGGTGTATGAAGCTCTCAGTACTCCCGGAGTCGAAAAGGCATGGTGTGCTGTACCCGTTGATTTGGACCTCTGTCATCGAGTTTCGCAAATGCTTCTGGCGCGATTGGTCCAGAGTGACTGAGCTGAGTTGCGGGTAGTCGGCGGCTGAATCAGCTGTGCTGGAGTGGCCCCGTGATGACTGCCCTCTGAGTTCGTAGTCGTCGAGGTGAGTTTCAGAGTTTGAAGGGGATGAATCCCAAGATGGCCGCCCCCATGAGTCGCACATAGCCGGCTGCATGGAGGAGGATTGCCAAGATGGCTGCCCCCATGAGTCGCACATGGCCGGCCGCATGGAGGAGGATTGCCAAGATGGCCACCCCCATGAGTGACACATGTCAGGTGCGGGTGGAGTCGGCATACAGGCTGCAGCATTTCGGGGCCTGCGGGCCTGTGAATTCAGGGAACAAGTGCTTTGAGCTGTGGGAGGGTTAGAGGCTGGGGCTTTCTTCGCCAGACACACTCTGGCATAGTGTCCTTTTCGCCCGCAGCTGCTGCAGGTCACATTGCGGGTGGGCAATGCTGCCGCGAGTGCTGATTCTGGCCGCAAAAGTGGCAGGCTAGGGCAGCATTGTGGCTGGGCGGCTGCGCGGCACAGGCCTGGGGGAATCGTTGGTCGGGGGCCCATGACGGGGTCGCGGGGTCCGCGGGGAACGAGGTGAGGCTGCAGAAGGAGACCTCCATAGTGGTAGCAAGTTCAACAGTCGCTTCAAGATTTAGGGCCCCCTTTTCCAGCAGTCGCTGGCGCACGTAATTTGACCTAAGGGCCGCAACAAAGGCATCGCGTACAGCAAGTTCTCTATGTTCTGCCGCGGTAACCGCCTGGTAATTACAGTCACTAGATAAAGTTTTAAGCTCTCTCAGGAATTCTGCGAGCGATTCCGTAGGCCGCTGGCGGCGAGTAGTGAACACGTGTCGTGCATAGACTTCATTAACAGGCCTCACATACATTTTGTCGAGTAGCGCTAGGGCTTCAGTATACGAACCGGTACAGTTTAGTTGAGTAGAGATTCTGTGGCTCACCCTCGCGTGCTGTAGGCTCATTTTCTGCTCCTCTGTTGTTTCGGCTGTGCTTGCTTCCGCCAGGTAGGCTTTAAAACACCGCAGCCAATGAGAAAAAAATTTATTTTGCCTCTACATCCTGCGGGTCGAGTTCCAGTCGCTCAGGCTTGAGGGCTGATTCCATGATTGATCCTGACTGTTTCCTAAGTAGATTAAATTGATGGAACCATCAATTCACTAGACACGTGCTTTAAGATATGAACAGTGGTTTTAATCTACTTACAACAGAGCCAGCCTGTTCCGCGTTGAACTCTCAATGAACTGAACGACTGGCTCTGAGCATTGGTATTTACACAGCAGTCCAGGGGGAGGGCAACGCAACTGCGCTTACAAATGCATGGTCTCGTGTATCAATACAGTGTGAATTATGAAGTTACATTCACCACACAGGTTACACTGGAAGTCCAGTCCCTGGAGTATGGCAGCGCAGAGATGGGGGAGGACGTAGAGTTGAAAGTTATTGAACTCCACGCTCTGGACCGTGAGATTGGCTTTGCAGTACCCCCGGATCTCCACAGGGTGGGACCCAGAGGCCAGGGAGATCTTTTGTTTAATCGAGTATACAGCGAGGGAGCAGTGTCTTACCATATTAGGATGAATGAAGCTCTCCGTGCTCCCAGAGTCGATCAAGCAGGATGTCTTGTGCATGTTGATAAGTATCGACGTTGTAGCGTTTGAAAGCGTTCGGGGCCGAGACTGGTCCAGTGTCACTGAGGCAAGTTGTGGCAGAAGCTGAGAGACCTCGTCAGGCGATACACGGCAACCCGAGGCAGGGTCCTGAGATGTCATCCAAGATGGCTGCCCCCATGAATTGCACATGGCCGGCTGGGAGATCTCATCAGGTTATACATGGCCAGCCGAGTCGGGGGCCTGAGACGTCATCCAAGATGGCTGCCATCATTAATCGGGTGGGGCCCACCCTGTCTACCCGGTCCATGCGGGTACCGCGTGGTTGGGAACGTAGGCCTGGGCGTTGCGGGAGGCTACATCTAGGAAGTGCGCAAGTTTCTGTGCCTCTTTAAGCCCTAGCGTGTCGTTTTCCAGCAGTCGTTGGCGGATTTTAGTGGACAGCATACCCACAACAAAAGCATCTCATATTAAGAGTTTGGTGTGGTCATTGGCTGAGACTTGTGGACAGTTACAGTTTCTACCTAACACTAACAATGCGCGGTAAAAATCGTCCAGTGATTTCCCTGGGATCTGCCGTCTGGTAGTTAAAAGATGCCGATCTTATACCTGATTCACAGTGCGGACGTAGTGCTCTTTTAACAAAGTCATTGTGTCCTCGAAATCGTCCGCGTCTTCGCTAAGCGTGTAGATTTCTGGGCTCACCCTTGAGTGGAGGACTTGCATTTTCTGTTCCTCCGTGGGGGTAGTCGGGCCGTCCTGATGTACCCGTTGAAACATGCCAGCCAATGTTTGAAAGTTGCTGCTGCATTTGCCATGTAGGGGTTGATTTGTAGACACTCTGGCTTGATGCAGAGAGCAGCCATTCTTCAATTCTTGTTCCTTAAATTGATGCACGATCACTCACTACCGAAGCGAGATTGTAGTCCAATTGAAGGCTTTAATGAACAAGTAGTTACCCCAGCAGCTCCGGTACAGAATGACTGCTGTGGGTGAAACACAGACTCTTATGCTCCGCCTGCTGGACGGAACCAGCAGGCAGGTTCTACCACTCATATTACAGTATAAGGTACATCCCACCTAGGTACCGCGATACCCCTGATATAGCCTACCACACACCATTGGGACAGTGACTCAGGGCCGGGATTCGAACCAGGGTCCTCAGTGCCGTAACCTACAGTGCTAACCACTGCGCCACATGCTGCCCTGACAACTAATACTAAGAATCACATTCTTACAAAAGATCATCGTCACTTTCAAAGGCAGCATGGCAGCTTTATGGCATGTGCAGTAATCGGTCAGCCAGGCGATGACTAAATTGAGCTCTCTGGACCCTCTGTTGTGATGTGAGTCATTGATTGGTGTGCACCACAGCTGCAGTCCAGGTTCCCTGCAAAGCCCCACTATTGCTGATTTACTGCACAAAGGCCTTGACCGGTGTGGAACTGGTTGAGGAGAGCCAAATATTGGACTGGCAGGTTGAAGCCGGGTGGGCAGGCTGTTATATCTGTGATGAGGAAGTGGTTTTTAATAGTGACATGGTGGCTCCAATCCTGCTGCCATAGGGCCTCTGTTGTTATTCCGTGGCACGGTGGTCTTAGCCATACAGGCTGGTGTGATGGGAGGTGAGCAGCAGGTGGATTGGTAAGGTCCTTTTGTAGCAACAGGCTTTGGTTGATGTAAACCTTCTCCACGAGCTTTCTTGTTCAATCTCCCTGCTTCTGTGAAGAGGCGGGATTGCTGTTCAGGGTGGGAACCAGAGGTGTTGAGGTGGTCAGAGGGTACCTGAGATCATAGAATCCCCACGTGCAAAAGGAGGCCATTCAGCCTATCAAGTCTGCACTGACCCTTCGAATGAGCACTCTACTGATGTTCACCCAACCCTCTCCCCATAACCTCACCTTTACATTCCTGGACACTAAGGGGCAATTTATCACGGCCAATCCACCTAACCTGCACAGCTTGGACTTTAGGAGGAAACCCACTGATGGAACCATCAATTCACCAGACACGTGTTTCCGATATGAATCTAGGCTTTAATCGACTTACTTCAGAGCCAGCCTGTTATCCGTTGATGAACTCGTAGTGAATTCAGGCTGACTCTGGACAAGGGTATTTATACAGCGGCACTAGGGGGAGGAGTCAGAGGCGGAGCCAAGGGTGGAGCCCAGTACAAGTTCCTGAGTACTCCCAGAGCTACTCCCCCTAGTGGTAGGATAGCGCCACGGCGCTTTACAAAGACGGTGTGAATTATCATAAATAAACATATATTACATTCACCACACCCACGCAGACACAAAGAGAATGTACAAACTCCACACAGACAGTCACCCAAGGCCAGAATTGAACCCGTGTCCCTGGCACTGTGAGGCACCACTGTGCCATCCTGCCACCTGTGCCGAGGAGATCATGTGTATTTTTGTGTTGAGCAGGATATCTACAAGACTGATATGGGATGAGTCGGACCATACTGCTAGTAAAAGGTGGCAAAAGCTGAAGTCCTTAATGTTTGAGCATCTCCGACCCCCCAATCCCCCCATGAAGAGCCAGCAAGTTTGAGGAGTTTGTTTCATATTTTGATCTTTGTTGCTGTCTTGCGCAGATGTTTTTTGTACATCAATAATCCGTCAAGGGTAATGCCAAGAAAAAGGGGATGTTGATTTTGATTCATCTCTTGCGAGTCAAGGAGATGTTGAGTTGTCTCTTGGCACAGGCATTGGGGAGGTGGAATTTTCTGTCATCAGCTGTTGCTCACTCCCTGGACCCGGGACATCCCGTCGATGGTGGCGGACCCGCTGCCCGGGAATCCTGGTGGGCTTGATCCACATTGAATTGGATGTATTGATCTGCCTCAGCACATAGGGCCTCCGTGATGGCGCAGATGCACCTGTGCACAGAGGTCTGTGAGATCCCGGCCAGGTCCCGAATCGGCGCCTGGAAGGTCCCCGTCCCATAAAAGTTCAGGACGACCATCACCTTGACGGCTATCGGGAGCGCATGTCCCTGATGCCAGGGATAACGTTGGTTATCACTACTCTCTCCAGGGGATATTTTGGGTATTGCCCTGGGTGGGCTGCTGGTGGGTGGCGGGCGGGTGGTGGCGGGGGGTGGGGGAGGGTTTAGGTGGGATGTTGGCGCATGGGTAGGAGGGTGGGATACAGCCGGTGTCACTCTGCTGAACCAGGGGCCAAGGTGGGTGGTCAGAGAGTGTGCAGCAAGATGGCCACCGTAATGGCTGCCCATGCATGGACACTGCCCCAGTCCTGTAGAGGGTCACCCTGGCCATTCAGCCTGTTCCCCCCTCACCTAGCCCTGGATGGGACACCCCCACCCCAGTCAGCACAGCCATGGCTAGCCCGGCAGCCAGCAGTCACTCCTCTCCAGGTCCTACCTTCTCTCTCTCTCTCTCTCTCCCGCAACACCAGTTTCATGATTTTTAAAAGAATAAATGAACCATGCCATCGGGAATTCGACCCATTGGAGGAGGCGAATAGTGGAGGCCCTGGAGAATACCGGGTCGGGCCCGCTAATGACATGCAAACAAAGACTATCATACGTGCATTCCGGATGGAGAATTGCGATTTGATGTCAAATCGGCGCCCACCATGTTTTAGTGTCGAAACCGATTCTCCACCCAATCACCTTTCCCAATTTCGGCATCAGCCAATGGGAAATCTCGCTTCATATCTCTCAGTGGGTAGTGCCCTGCATCTGAGTCAGGTGTTTCAGGTTTAAGTCCTACTCCAGGACGTGTTGGCTGTGGATGGAGCATTTAAGATCTTGTGAAACTGATGTGACAATCACCCTCGCAATCCTTTCAGTATATCATGGCAAGAAGTAAGAGTGTGGTCATCCGTGCTTGATGAAGGATGGTGCCTCTCAAACTTTAGCCACATGTTTGTCTTTAACAGAGAGAGATGCCGATGGTCTCTCCTGGGCTATAGCTATTTACGGACAAATGGAATCTACTCCTGAAAAGTTCTCAGTGGGAGCAGGAGCTGGAGGGGGCCTGCGATGCCAAAAAAATCTTCTGGAGCTCTGACCCTGTCAGAAGCAGTGAGAGGGATGTTCAGCTATGTGTAGGCAATAGAGTTACTGGTAGAAATGTTTTCCAGCTGCAGAAATTACGAAGCAAACTCTCCAGCCTCTTCAGGCTCAAAGACGCTTCTATCAATCTCCCCTAATCCTGGCAACAGCTGCAGTTTATAATTCGCAGCCCAGGCTGCCATGAGCGTATTTCAGAGGAGGTGAAATTGGTCCACACCAGTGGTTTGAGATGGGCTTCTAGCACATCGACAGATGAATCTTCACTGCGCCAGCTTTTATTTTTCATTGTCTTGGAAGATATTGCCAGTTTATTTAATTTCAAAGAACAAAGAACAAAGAAAAGTACAGCACAGGAACAGGCCCTTCGGCCCTCCAAGCCTGCGCCGACCATGCTGCCTGTCTAAACTAAAATCTTCTACACTTCCGGGGTCCGTATCCCTCTATTCCCATCCTATTCATGTATTTGTCAAGATGCCCCTTAAATGTAACTATCGTCCCTGCTTCCACCACCTCCTCCGGCAGCGAGTTCCAGGCACCCACCCACACTCTGTGTAAAAAAAACTTGCCTCGTACATAACCTCTAAAACTTGCCCCTTGCACCTTAAACCTATGCCCCCTAGTAATTGACCCCTCTACCCTGGGAAAAAGTCTCTGACTATCCAGTCTGTTTATGTCCCTCATAATTTTGTAGACCTCTATCAGGTCGCCCATCAACCTCCTTCGTTCCAATGAGAACAAACCAAGTTTATTCAAGCCAATTAAAAGTGACAGTGAGACGAGGAAACAAATGACAAACAAATCTCCAAAAAGTTGTTTGACTATCGGTCTGCAAATTCCATGGACAGAAAATTGGGTGAGGTGAGAAAATTAGCTGCTGACTTACTACAAATCTCTTCCGTAAAGCTGATGGAAGCTAATTTCACCCTCACAAGTGCTGAAGCAGGAAATTTGTATTTGAAGTTTTGCTGACGCTCGTTATCATATATTTAAATATGGGGATTTGGGACTCCCTGGAAAAGGTCAGAAAATGTGAAGGAACTTGGGGGAAGCAATTTACTTGCAAAGACAAGTAGAAATGACTGTTGCTTTAAGTTCCTGCTGCAAAGGTTTACTTGTCCTGCTTATGCATCAGATATAACCAAATATTTGTGAGGAAATTACTCCGGTATAATTCTGCTACATTTCCAATATTAAATATCACACTTCTTCAAAAATCTCTGATAATGGTTGCGCCCAATCCATCAGTATTGTCCACGTAACAAAGGAAGATTGGTGATCATAGCCCCATTACCTAAATTTTCTAATGGAGCCAACCTGAACCAAACTGGTCCCTTTAAATAGACTGGGCCTTGTGAAATCCTGCCCCAGCTACAGACGGGTAGAGGCTGATTCAGCCATCAGGACTGGAGGCAGCAGGTGAGGCACAGATTGAGGTGACAAGGGGGAGACATGGGACTGCCTTAAACAGAGCCTCAATTTCGATGTGACCTTTCTCCAGCTTCTCTCTCATGGACCACCCACAAATTCCTGCTCGCCAAAAGTTGGTGAGTATTTGTACTGGTGAGTACTTGGCCGGAGTATTTATAATAGTTATGCTGAAGTTAGATGTTCTTTCTATTATTCTTTGTGATTAATTATTAGTGTAACATTGGCAGAACCATCCAAAGTTAGTGATTTCATTCACTTTGTCGGGTGGTTCCCAGTGCAGTGTATTTGTCTGAGGGAAGATACCACATTAAATACTTACCTGGAAACCTCCCAGAGGGATTCCCCAGCACATCTTTGGGTGCCCCCCAAATCCAACACTGGGGAACGGTGAAGTTGTGGGACTTGTTTTCTTCTACTGTTGCAGAAAGGCATTCTTTGTGGATGTCCCCTGATTCTTAGCATTTGCATGAAGCTGAGAAGAGCTTAGTGGGTTCTGCTACTTCTGATGGAATGCTCCATTTCTGTTCTATCTCCATGTGGTGAATCACAGTAGCGTAATTCACACTATTACACATGTCGTACTATGTCTCGGTAAGCTCGGCACATGAGCAGTTGCGCTGCTCTGCCACTAGGGGGAGATGCACTGGGAGTGTACGGGAGTTTGTACTGGGCTCCACCCTTGGCTCCAGCCACGACTCCTCCCCCTAACCGTAAGTATAAAGGTTGATGCTGAGAGCCTGCCTGCCAGTTCATCTGGAGTTCATCGTGACACAGGCAGCCTCTGTTGTAAGACGATTAAATCTACTGTTCACTTCTAACCACGTGCCGCGTAATTGATGGTCTCATCATTCCAGCACCTGCTCACTTGTGATGTGTGATTTACCATGTGACAGCAAAGTACCTGAATTAAAAATTCCAACCAAGGTTTGCATAACTGAGGAGGTGGAGAGTGTGAAGGAGTTATATGCTGGTGCTTCTTCAGAGTGCCTGACCTCTTATCGCAGCTCCTTCATGCTTGCAGGGTCTATGGAAATCATGAGTTAGAACGGACAAGGGGAAAGAGTTCAAAATTAACATGAGGTTAATGATCATATTTCAATTAGTGATGATTGCCCTCCAACATGAGTGAGTGTTGTGTGCCATGTGTGATACCTAATTCTGTCACCAGAAATCTGGGAGACCCCATTGCTCCTTCGACAAAGATTCCACACTTTATCATTCTGCTGACCTCCATGGCTTCATCCTCCACAATGTTCTGGATGAGGATGACTGGAAGGACACCTCCAGTTCTTAGTTTCTCCCTGGTGTTCTGCTCTTTTGTCTCCTGCAAGAAGAGAATGCAGTCGTGAGTATGAAGGATTGAATGCTTTGAGACAATGAAAAGACAATGTGGTGGTGACGGGGAGGTTGACCATAATAGCTGAGTTTGAATTGTCATAAGATGAAGGTGGAGGTCAGTGGTTACTGTTGAGGTGAGAATGTGAGGAGGTGCCTTGAGCAAGAGGAATGGGTTGATCCCCAAATGTGTGTCTGTCTGAGGACTGCTGTGGAGGAGAAGGCAAGATTAGGCATGCTCATGTGAGAAGCCACTCACATTTCCTGCTCTGTTTTGACACAGTATCTATGTGTGAGTTACCACACCACTGTATCCAAGAGGGGCTTGACACACTCCTGCTGCTCAAATCCTCTGCCACTTCCAACTGCAACTTTTTCCATTTCAAGGCTGGTATCTCTCTCCCATCTGATGGAACAATGTCACTCAGTGTTTCTTACAGCCTCCATGACCTCCAGGAATGCTCATTATGTTGCCCCTCCATCCTTATGCATGTCCTCTTTCCTCTCAGTTCTCATTTAGAGACCCTTTAAATAGAGAGCGTTCAGTTGTCAGGTTAAGTTCATTATCACACCCTCCTGCATCGATTGGTTGAGGCGGGATGCTAAAACTATGGCTGCGTTAAAAATCCACAGCAACACCTGACCTAGAAATATGCAGATTGCCAACCCACTGCCAACCTTCCCTGGTGTAATAATCTGCCCCTCAGAACATACTGGGCTGCATTATCACAGAGTCACAGAGTCTGCGGACTTTGAAAAATCGTTCACATTTACAATAAATTCCATTTTCGTTGGTGGGTGAAAAGGTGAAAGGCATGACTCACATGCGGAGGAAACCCCAACTCAGCAGGCCATTTGAACTCAGTTCTGAGTTCAGACATGGGCGGGATTCTCCAACCCCCGCCGGGTCGGAGAATCGCCGGGGGGCAGCGTGAATCCCGCCCCCCCGGCTGCCGAATTCTCTGGTGCCGGGGATTTGACGGGGGGTGGTCGCTGGTAGCGGGCCCCCCGGCGATTTTCCAGCCTGCGATGGGCCGAGTGGCCGCCAGTTTTAGGCTGGTCCCGCCGGCGTAAATTACAACAGGTACTTACCGGCGGGACCTGGCTGTGTGGGTGGCCTCTGGCTGTGTGGGCGGCCTCTGGGGTTCTCGGGGAGGTGCAGGGGGATCTGGCCCCGGGAGTTGCCCCCACGGTGGCCTGGCCCGCGATCGGGGCCCACCGATCCGTGGACGGGCCTGTGCCGTGGGGGCACTCTTTTCCTCCGCGTAGGCTACTGTGGACATCCGCGATGGCCGACGCAGAGATGAACCCCCCTGTGCATGCACTGGGATGATGCCAGCACATGCTGGCGCTCCCGTGCATGCGCCAACTTGCGACGGTCGGCGGAGTCCCTTCGGTGCTGGTTGGCATGGTACCAAGCCCCTTCTGCGCCGGCCGGCGCGGCGCAAACTATTCCAGCACCGGCCTAGCCCCTGAAGGTGCGGAGGCCCGATGCCAGAGTGGTTCATGCCACTCCTTCGCGTCGGAGTTGCCCACCCCGCCGATTCCCGCAGAATACCGCCCATCCTGTTTTCACTGTACCTGCTGTGTGGGAGTCGCAAATTATTAGAGTTGAAGTAAATGCTCGTGAAGGATAGGCCAAGATCTGTAGAACTGTCAAGCTGTGATGTTATTTAAATCCGTTTCCCTTTAAAAATAATTTAAGAAAAATTTAGAGTACCCAATTATATATTTTTCCAATTAAGGGGCAATTTAGCGTGGCCAATCCACCTAACCTACACACCTTTTGAGTTGTGGGGGTGAAACCCATGCAGGCACGGGGAGAATGTGCAAACTCCACACATGCAGTGACCCAGGGCCGACATCCCTTTAAAAATGAAGGTGGCATAGTGAATGGGTTGGACAGATGAGGTTTGAAGGATAAGGACTAGAGGGCCTAAACTTCTCAGAAACAAATGAGAACAAGTCCCATAGAAGGCAGATCTTTTAAAAGTTTCCTCTGCACTCAGCAGTCTCTGTAGCCACCTCCTACTTGCATCTCATGTGGGCTGGTGAGGCTCCACCCTGAATAGCACCCCTCCCCCCACCTCTCCCCCCACCTCCCAAATTTGCTCCCTGTTTACTGAGGTGGGTACGGCAACCTGGGAAATGTCTTTGTGGAACATTGATGAAAACATTTTTTATTCTTTCCCATTTGGAATTTTCCTTCATTTAATAGAATGTAAAACATTTGGGCAAAATATAAAACAGTTTGCCTTTTTCTTGTAAGGGTGGCTGACAACAAGTTGGATGGAATTGAATTTTCGTGCAGCTACACAGAAATGGCTTCATACATATGGCTACCAACAGTGTTAGAGAACAAGGTCTGACAAGTTTAACCTCCCTTTGACATAACCGGATCAGACAACAGATCATTTGTCATCCCACACATCCTCGAAAAGAATTCATACCCATCCAAAGAATAAGAGAAGCCCTACACTAAATCTTTTCTGGACATATGTGCGAAATAAATCAAGGAAAGAAATGTAGAATTGGCTCCGTCTCCCATTGTGATAGTTGGCTGAACATGCTCAGTACTTATTGTACAGTAAACCCTTTACTACAAGCTGATTATACTAAAAAGGTAGGGAATGAGTATTCTGGACGGAACAGTCTATTTCTACCCTTTTCTTTTCCGAAGACCGTTGTTGGCATTGCCACTCTGATGTGCAATATAAATAGAAAATATTGGAGGGCTCCCCTGTCATTTTATGGTGCCATTCGATGTTCCACCCTGTGTGGTATGAGAGTGGCAACGCTGTGTCTCTGCCAGCTCCCACAGTGATGACTCAGTGAATACTTGCTGAGGCTGTCCCTCGTTCCTGGTCCTACACATTCCCGAACTGAGAGACCACGAGGGTGTCCCTAGCCCAATGCCCAATCGGGCCCCGGCCAATGCCCAAGGTGCTTCCTCCTCCTTCGCCGCGGGTTGTCCTTCACCACCCTCCTCGTCTTTCTCCTCATCAGAGGAGATGTGGTGCTCCTCCATCTCCTCCTGTTACAAGTGGAGAGTGCAGCACATCACTATTATGAGGACACCCTCTGAGGGGTGTACTGGAGGGAACCCCTCGACTGGTCCAGGAATCTTTAACTATCTAATCAGCTGGACTTCTGGTAGCGGCCATGTCCGAATAGATCGCATACACGGCAGCTCTCGCCGGGATTGGGGTTTCGGGCCCTTAAAGGGGGCGGCATCGGCACTTGGATGGTGAATACCGGCGTGGGAAAGGACGCTGGAGAGGTTCCCCCCACTGCTGTATGGAGTGTACCAGGAGCTGGGCCGTTAAACGAGCGATTGTGGGGAAGAGAGCGGGTCTGGGAGGCCAAAATGTCGGCCAGCGCGGACCATGAAGCATGAGCCCAGTGGTCGAGAGGGCAGCAAGAGCTTCTGAGGAGCTGTTTCACAGAGTTGAAGACGGAGATGCTGGCCCCTATGAAGGCCTCCATGGAAAAGATGGTGGAGGTTCAGAAGGTACAGGAGAAGGTGATCAAAGAGGTGGAGCGGAAGGTATCTGAGAATGAGGACGAGATCCTGGGCCTGGCGGTCAGGGTGGAGGCGCGCGAGGCCCTACACAAGAGACGGCAGGAGAGACTGGATTACCTCCAATATAGGTCTCGGAGTCACAACCTGCAGATCCTGGGCCTCCCTGAAGGTGTGGAGGGGGCAGCCGCATGCACGCATGTGACTACAATGCTGGGGCTGCTGATGGGTGCGGGGGGCTTTCCCACGGCCCTTGGAACTGGACTGGACGCATATAGTCTGTTTTGTTATGCTCTTGACGTAGCATAAGCTGCTTCCTTGATATGCACTCTGACAAAGGAAGGTTCAGACTTGGAGATAGCTTTAACACATTTATCAAACTGTTAATGATTCTCCTACTTGGATTCAACTCTCCTGTTAATCCTACTATAGCTACTCAGAATGACGAACTCGTCTGCTGCAATCCACATGGTGGGTGTGATGTGTTCACTCAACCCTGTGTACTCACTAAGTGTCTCCACTGGAAAGAGACTGAGCATGTGTGCTGTGTTCTTTTATATGGGTTGGTGTAATGCCCTCCTGTGGTAGTGTCACCTCTGTGTGTGTCGTGAATGCCCATTGGTCATGTCCTAACTTACTGGCCTATTAGTTGAATGTCTGTGTGTCATGTCTCTGGTGCTCCCTCTAGTGTCTAGCTAGTCTACGTGTATTTACATTAACCCCTTGTAGATGCATATCACCATGGAGTCCTCACGAGGAAGCCGAGGGCAAAGGAACCACCGAGGGCGATGGTGATGAGGTTCCACCGCTTTACAGACAGGGAGTGTGTTCTGCGTTGGGCAAAGAAGGAGCGGAGCAGCAAGTGGGAGAACGGCGAGATTTGCATCTACCAGGACTTGGGAGCTGAACTGGCGAGGAGGCGTATGGATTTCAACTGGGCTAAGGCGGTCCTCCACAGCAAAGTGGTTAAGTTCGCACTCCTGCATCTGGCAAGGCTTTGGGTAACGTACCAGGACAGGCACCATTACTTTGATACGCCGGATGAGGCGTGGACATTCATTCAGCATGAAAAGCTGGACTTGAACTAAGGGGCAGCTGCACGTGGGTGAAACGCGCTGGGGGAACGTGTAACCGGGTGTTGGCCTGGTGTAAGTTTGTTAGTACAATTTAAGTTTGTTTGTTTTTCTTTTCCTGTTTTTTTGTTTCAGGGGGCGGAGTAATGCCCGGGTTGTGTTGCCCGGTGCACGGGAAGGATCCGGATGGCAGTTGCCCTCTTACACTGTGGGGAAGGGGGGCTTGGGGGCCCGAAGGAGGAGACAATAGTAAGTTTGGAGATAGAGGCGGTAGCGGCCGGGGTCAGCATGGGTCAGCTGACTTGTGGAAGCGTAATGGGGGGGAAATCAGTGCTAAGCGGGTGCTTGGCATGGGGGGTTGGGTTTGGGGGGCTGGGGGGGGGGGGGGAGGAAGGGGTGCTTCTTTGCTGCCTGAAGGGGAGCCAACTGTTGGCGGGAGGGCTGGAACGAGCGGGGGGCGCAGGCACATGGCTGGCCAAAAAAGGGAGATGACCAGTAGTCGGCAGGGAGTGGGTCAACCCCCCCCCCCCCCCCCCCCCCCCCCGTCCAGGCTGATTACATGGAATGTGAGGGGCCTGAACGGGCCGGTCAGGAGGTCCCGGATGTTCTCGCATTTCAAGGGGTTGAAGACGGACGTGGCCATGCTGCAGGAGATGCACTTAAAGCTTGCTGACCAAACGAGGTTAAGGAGGGGATGGGTGGGCCAGGGTTCCACTCGGAGCTAGACTAAAAGGTTAGTATATGGGTGGCGTTTGAGGCAGGGAGCATCGTGGCGGACAAGGGGGGCAGGTACATAATGGTGAGTGGCAAGCTACAGGGGGCCCGGGTGGTGTTGGTGAACGTGTATTCCCTGAACTGGGATGATGCAGAATTTATGAGTCGCATATTGGGTAAACTCCCGGACTTGGAGTCAAGTAACTTGATCATGGGGGGGGATTTTAACACTGTCCTGGATCCGGCACTGGACCGGTCTAAGTCCAGGTCGGGAAAGAGACCGGCGGTGGCCAGGGCCCTGTGGGAGTTCATGGATCAGATGGGGGGGGCGTGGACCCATGGAGATTCGCATGGCCAAGGGCGAAGAAGTTCTCCTTTTTCTCCCACATCCATAAAGTTTACTCACGGATTGACTTTTTGTGTTGAGCAGGGCATTAATCCCGAGGGTGGAGGAGGTTGAGTATTCGGCCATTGCGTTCTCGGACCATGCCCCGCACTGGGTGGACCTGCGACTGGGGGCGGAGTGGGGGCAGCGCCCTCTCTGGAGACTGGATGTGGGGCTGCTGGCAGATGAAGAGGTGTGTGGGCGGATAAGGAGGAGCATCCAGAACTATGTGATAATGAATGACACAGGGGAGGTAACAGCAGCAGCGGTTTGGGCCGCTATGAAGGCGATCATCAGAGGGGAGTTAATCTCTATTAGGTCCCACAGAGAGAAGAGGGAGAGGGCGGAGAGGGAGAGGCTGGTGGGAGAGATGCTTAGGGTACTCAGGAAGTACGCGGAGGCCCCCCCGAGTGGGGTCTGCTAAAGGAGCGCCGGTGATTACAGGCGGAGTTCAATTTGTTGACCACGGGGAAGGTGAGGCGCAGTTGAGAAAAGTGAAAGGGGCAGTCTACGAGTATGGGAAGAAAGCAAGTAGGATGCTGGCGCACCAACTTCGCAGGAGAGAGGCGGCCAGGGAGTTCGGGGAAGTGAGGGATAAGGAAGGTAATACGGTGTTGAGCCCAGAGAGGATCAATTAAGTCCTCAAGGAGTTTTATGGGAAGCTGTACGAGTCAGAACCCCCGAGGGGAGGGCAAGGGATGAAGCAATTTATGGATCGATTGAGGTTCCCAAGGGTAGACGAGGATCGGGTGGACTGGGGCCCTGATTGAAATGGAGGAACTGGCAAGTATGCAGTCGGACAAGGCCCCAGGTCCAGACGGCTTTGCTGTAGAATTTTATAAGCAGTTCTCGGAGCTACTGAGCCCGCTCCTGCTACGAACCTTTAACGAGGCAAAGGAGAGAGGAACCCTCCCCCCGACGATGTCGCAGGCATTGATCTCGCTCATTTTGAAGAGGGAGAAGAATCCGCTTCAATGTGGGTCCTACAGGCCGATATCGCTCCTGAATGTAGATGCCAAATTGTTGGCAAAAATTCATGCTACCAGCATAGAGGACTGCGTCCCGGGAGTGATCGAGGAGGACCAGACGGGTTTCGTTAAGGGCAGGCAACTGAACAGAACACAAATGTGAGGAGGCTCCTGAATATTATTATGATGCCCTCAGACGGAGGAGACACAGAAGTAGTGGCTGCAATGGATGCAGAGAAGAACTTTGACAGGGTGGAGTGGGAGTACCTGTGGGTGTTAGGTAGGTTTGGATTTGGTGAGGGATTCATAGTTTGGGTCAAGCTACTGTATCAGGCCCCCCGTGGCGAGTGTGTCCACGAACCGGCTGAGGTCGGAGTATTTCTGGTTGTACCGAGGGACGAGCCAAAGGTGCCCCCTATCCCCGTTACTATTTACCCTGGCAATTGAGCCATTGGCCATAGCACTGAGGACTTCGAGGGACTGGAGGGGGCTGGTCCGGGGTGGAGTAGCACTTTGTTTCCCTCTACACGGATTACCTGCTATTGTATATTTCGGACCCGCTAGACGGATGGGGGAGGTCATGCAGATCCTGGAGGACTTTGGGAGCTTCTCGGGGTACAAGTTGAACGTGGGGATCGTGTTTGTAATCCACGCTGGGGGTCAGGAGGAGTGACTGGGGGAGCTCCCACTCAAGATGGTGGAAAGGAGCTTTCGTTATTTCGGTATACAGGTGGCTAGGACCTAGGATGCCCTACACAGCCTCAATTTATCTCGGCTTGTAGAGCAGTAGGAGGGAGACTTTAAAAGGTGGGACATGCTCCCGCTTTCCCTGGTGGGAAGAGTGCAGACTGTGAAGATGACGTTTTTTCCCAGATTCCTGTTCGTTTTTCAGTGCCTCCCCATTTTCATCCCCAAATCCTTCTTCAAGCGAGTGAACAGGATTGTCACGGGATTTGTGTGGGCAAACAAGACACCGCGGGCCAAAAGACTGTTTTTGGAACGTAGCCTGGGGGGGAGGGGGGGGCATTGGCACTGCCGAACATCTGTAGTTACTGTTGGGTGGCTAATGTGGCCATGATTAGGAAATGGGTAATGGAGGAGGGGTCGGCATGCGGGTGGCTAGAGGCAGCGTCATGCAAAGGCACCAGTCTCAGGGCACTAGTAACGGCACCGCTGCCATTCACGCCAGCACGATACACCACAAGCCCGGTGGGGACGCCGGCACTGAGGGTCTGGGGTCAGGAAGGAGGAGGGGGCCTCAGTTTGGACCCCGATACGGAACAACCATAGATTTGCTCTGGGCAAGATAGACGGGGGGGATTCCAAGGCTGATATAGGGCAGGCAGAAGGATGGGAGACCTGTTTGTAGATGGGACATTCCCTCGCTTGAAGGCACTGGAGGAGAAGTTCGGCCTGCCCCCGGGAAATGCTTTCAGATACCTCCAGGTCCGGGACTTTCTCAAAAAACAGGTGGGGACATTTCCGCGGCTACCCCCTCGAAGGATACAGGACAGGGTGGTGTCTGGCATCTGGGTAGGAGAGGGGAGGGTGTCGGACATATACCAGGAGCTGCAGGAGGCGGAGGAAGCCTCAGCGGAGGAGCTGAAGGGCCAGTGGGAGGAGGAGCGAGGCGAGGTGCTAGATGAGGGCCTGTGGGCTGATGCCCTGGGAAGGATGAATTCATCTGCATCATGTGCCAGGCTCAGTTTAATTCAGTTTAAGGTGGTACACCGGGCTCACATGACGACGGCGAGAATGAGCAAGCTCTTTGGGGTGGAGGACAGGTGCGCGAGATGTGCAGGAAGTCCGATGAACCATGTCCATGTGTTTTGGGCATGCCCGGTGCTTAAAGAATTCTGGCAGGGTTTTGTGAGGGCTATGTCCAGGATTTTGGACACGCGGGTGAAGCCGTGTCCAACAATAGCGATCTTTGGGGTGTCGGAGGATCCGGGAGTGCAGGAAGCGAAAGAGACCGAGATTTTGGCCTTTGCCTCCCTGGTAGCTCGGAGACGGATCTTATTAATGTGGAGGGACTCGAAACCCCCGAGTGTGGAGATCTGGGTTAGTCATATGGCTGGGTTCCTCAGCCTGGAGTGAATAAAGTTTGCCTTGAAAGGGTGCTTGCTGGGGTTCTCCAGGCGGTGGCAACCTTTCCTTGACTTTCTGGGGGAGCGGTAAAATGTCAGCAGCAGCAGCAACTTGGGGGGGGGGGGGCTCAGGTGGGGGGATTTGTCTATTTAATATATATTTGCGGTTTGTATAATGATAACAGCCACCTAGTTTTGTTCAATATTTTTCGTTTCTTTTTCTGTAAAAATTCTGGTTGAAAAAAGCTTTAATAAAAACTATTTAAAAAACGATCTAATCAGCTGCTTGATCAGCACGCGCATTGAAGCATGTGCCTTGTTGTAACGAGTCTCCGACTCATTTTGTGGTCTCCGCACAGGACCATCAGCCTCTTCCTTATTGGGTACCCCTTGTCCCTGAGGAACCATCCCTCCAGATACTGCTCTCCCTCAAACATATCAGTGACGTGCAGTGAGAATCCGTTTTGATGCCAATACCAGGAGCGGCGCCGGTTTTTGTATACTCTGCCCCCTGAAAAGCATCCTACGCCACACCGATTATCCATGGCCTCAGGCCATTGCCTGAGGCCCGCCCCACGATGCTCCGTCCCCGACCGGCCAAGTTGCCGGCGGCATGGGATGCGTGTGCTCACACCGTTCGGCAACCTTGTGTGGCGGCTGCGGACTCAGGCTGCTTGCAGGGGGGTTGTCATTCAGGGCTGGGGGCATTGTGAGCGGGCAGTTCGAGTCACATGAGTGGCCAAAGGGGGACACTACTTCTGCGGTCTTGGGTCCGTGGGCTGAGTCCGCCATGGAGCACGGCGTGGCCACTGCTCATGCACGGTCATGGAAAACAGATGTGCTCAGGGCTGGATTGGCAGCTGGAGCTGTGAGCTCCATGCTGCCTCCCTGCTAGCCCCCAGCAAAATTGTGAATGTGGCCGTTTTGCACCAGTTGTCCTGGCGTAAGAGATCACCGTTTTCACGGGGGCGTGGGGACTTAGTCTCCAACATCAGAAGCCCCTTTGCTGGTCCAGTCTGAAATGGAACTGCTCCCTGTACAGCTAAGAGACCAAGTTCCCCGTCCTCAGAAAGGTGCTGGTCCTGGCCAAATGCAGCAGCACATCTCTCTCGCTGCTGCTGCACTATTGCTTTGAGTAGAAATGCCAAGTCAACAGGCTCCACGATTCTCCTGAAAAGAGAAGACCAAAGTGAGTGGTGAGGATTCCTGAGAAGTGCCTGTCCCTCAGCCCCCTACTCCTCTGGGACCTCCACCCAGGCATAGCCCCTTTAGTGAGTGCCTCTCCACTAAACCTCACATCTTCCACTCTCACACTGTTCCTCTCAACAATTATGCACCTGGACACTTGAGACTTTCACTGGTTCATTTTTTTCTGGTCATTCCCAACTGCCATCACCAATCCTAGTGTTAAGTGACAAGGGTATTGAGTGGATGCATGGGACCCGAATCTGCATCCTCATGGGGCATCTCAGAGAAGCTCCCGGCCATGACCTATAACAGAGTGAGTGATCTTAGACTTCACCATGAAGCCTTACATTGGAGTTCACATCAGTGATTTTAACTCTGTCTGCACATTGGGGTTTAACTATTTTGCGTGAGCCAATTAAACTAAATCAAACGAATTGAGGGACAAAGTAATACAGTCAGCACCTTAAAGGGATACTGCCTTAAAAAAAATCACAAATGAAACTTAAAACATCAAACTAAAATGTGTTTAAATGGTCAATAAAGCACCCCAGAGCCTGCGATGACCAACAAGGATGGAAGACGGACACCCCATGCTCCCTCTCCAAGAACACCCAGCCCTGAATGCAGCCGCAGTAGAAGGGTAGGTCATCCATGATGTGTTGGGCAGGCTGGGTCGATGTGGAATGCACTTGATGCAGTGTTGTGAGAGACAGATTTCCAACACTTGATGAGATGCAACACGATTTTATTTAACATCTAAACTATTATACATGTTTAACTGTGGGTTGACATTATGCTGACTTGACTGGAGACCTGATGCTAGCCTGATCAGACTTATTAGCTACCACATGGTGTTTGCACTGGCTAGCTCATGAACTCTGACTGTCTCAGAGGCTGGGTCCTGAGAGAGCGGGAAAACTGGTGCCCTCTGGCTTTATAGTGGTTGTGTCCTGTCTGGTGATTGGCTGCTCTGTTCTGTGTGCTCAGTGGTCATCCTGTGTGTCAATCAATGTCTGTCTGCACTCCATCATATACATAGATGTGTATTATGACAATCCGCTGCCTGGACCTGTTGATGGTGAGTTTTGCCAGGCCCAGTAACAGGTTAACGAGGAAGTCCTCCACCCTCCCAGCCCTTCTCTGCACTGCGTGCCCATAGATCAGGGGCGTGGGGCTGAAGTGCAAACAAAACTGTAACAAGAGGTTATTAAAATAATGCAGTCTAAAGCAACCTATATACATGGTCCATGGACTCTACAAAAAGGACAGGCATCTTGGGAGTCCATGAACCGATGCAGCATGCATGGTACTGCTGCGTACAACACCCTCCAACCCAGGGCCCTGATGCTAAGAGGGAGAACTCTTCTCCATAGAAGGACCTGCACTGGGGTCTTTCACCGTTGGATGGAAACACCACGTGCCAAGGCATGTCCGGGCGACGGGTGAGGGCAAGGAAGTGAAGGGTGTGCAACAGTAGCCCACACAGGAAACACCTCCATGCAGTGCGAAAGGGAATAGAGGGCATTTCCACCAGGCCACTCGAGCTGTGGGGCTCCAACTCCCAAGGGGTATTTCAGGATTTGGGGCCAATGTGAAATTCTATCCAACAGGGGTGTGCTTTGATGGCAGTTCACTGCACACTTGCGCCGCCTCGACACCATGAGCACCATCAGGTCTGAGCATGATCGTTTTGAGGTCATGAGTGAGTTGGACACCCATCGCTATGTGATATGCGAACTCGTGGGGTGTCATTCAGCTCATTCCTCAGCCACCCACCATGTCCTCGATCCTGGCCGCCCGGCATCCTTAACTCATCCCTCCATCAGCCACTTGAAATGCTATTGGTGGAGGTGTAGGTTCCTGATCAGAGGCTACCTGATGACAGCTGCTACTCCAGATGGGGGACAGCTGCAGCCCGAGATGGCCATATTCCAGACTTTGAGTAGGTCCTGCTGAAAGGTGGGCAATGCCTGTAAGGAGTTGTGATCAGATCTATAAACAGCACCTGTACATCTTAGTTCAGACTGTACGTCTGGTGGAAAAAATACATTGCCAGGCCACACCATCAGTATGGGGTCGACACAGATATATTGCTGCAGAGTCTGAAGGCAGAAGGTCACCCACCTTGGGTAGGCTCTCCAGTGCCTGACCAAGCGAAGATGCAAACGTCAGCAGTGACTTAGTGCAGTCTTTTGTTCCAGAAGAACTGTATGAGGATTCTCTGGATTATTGTGCCAAAATTCATCTTCAAAAAGTTGTCCTCCCAGTATAATTCACTTAATTTCTTACTGCATTCTGATCCAAACCTTTGTTGCAGAATGCAAAATAAAACAATTTTCTTCACAGATACACTACTCCTCTGCAATCACACTATTATTGTGTCACAAATAACATTAACAGTTTCAATGATGATCTTCTCTTTCCCTCTTAAAGTAATTTCATTGTCTCCACTTTCATCGAAAAATAACTTCCTACGTCATGCAGACTTTGCATCATCAGAGGGAGCTGTATGATTTGTTAATGTTTGCGTCGCTGCTTCCACCAAGTTATAGTCATTTCAATCTTCCATGATAAAACTTTTAACTGATTTGATTTGATTTATTGTCACTAATTTATTGATTTATTGAAACCAACAATCGCATCAAAATTTTGCAGTGATTTGCTAATGAAATAAATGGTTTCACAAAACAGTAAGAACAGCAATATTCAAACTTTGCTGCAAAAGGGTGGAATTCTCTGAGCCTCCATGCCGAAATTGCGATCGGCGTGGGGGCGGATAATGGGCATTGATGCCGAAAACCGGTACGATGTCGCTTCTGCAATTCTCCGGTCCCCAGAGAATCACCGTGAATTGCGTGCGCGGTCTACGTGGCACGGGTAGGGGGCCATTGACTGAGGCCCCCATGCCGATTCTCCGGCGACAACTGGCCGAGTTCCCGACGCCGTGGTTCAAACCACATTTTGCCTATCGGGAATGGCCGGAGGTGGCTGCGGAGTCAGTCCATGGCCGCCCTGATGGGGGGATTCTTCACCGGGGAGGGGCCTCACGGACGGCCAGGCTGGCGATCGGGGGCCACCGATCCACTGATGCACGCGATCTCGGGGAGCATATATTGTCGGGGCCGCTCCGCGGTGCGAGTCCGCCATGTCGTGCGGGGCGACCGCCGAAGGCTACCGCCGTGCGCATGCGCGGACTCCCAACCAGAAGTGCAGGGCCCCGTATCGACAGGCAGAGCTACGACGAGTACTCAGAGGCCCTGCTAGCCCCCTTCAGGTAGGAGAATCACTCTGGATTTTCTTCAGGAAAGTCACTGAGCCACTTTGCATTATAGTGATGAAGTCATTGCAGGTTTGGTGCTTTAAAGGGTTGTCTTCCCTTGATTGAGAACTTTGAGATTGAGAATATTGAGAACTTTTCAAGTGCTCGTTGAGAAGCTCATCAAATTCACTAAGATATTCAAGGCAGACTAAAAAAAATGGCCTCTTCGAGTTGACATTGATGTCCTCTTAGAGGTAAACCCAAAAAGACAGCAGTTGACTGTGGCTTGCCTTCAAGAAGAAGACTCCTTTTCAAACTGATCCAATAACACAAAATCAATTCTTTCAGATAATTTACATCACTGAACAAACGTACACATAGCATTACTGTGTGCTTTGGAAGTTTCATGGTCAGCGACATCCCTTCCAACATTTCTCCAGTTAGAGTACCTGTTGACAAACACTTGTTTCCTTTTACTAGCGTCAAACATAACAGTAAGCTGCCTTAGATGTTTCCAAAAAAATTAACCAATTTCTAATTTCCGTCATCCCATTTCTCTTCACACTCAGAAAATGGAACTTATGAAGACTCTAAACTGCTTTTAGCCTCCAACTTCATACTCTTTTCTCAAGTTTTCCATATTACCTATGTTTTCTGGTTTATTTAGTCCAAAATATTCTATCAGACCCAGTAGAACAGATTTTGGCTAAAAGGGAATATCTTCAGAGTAGGTTTCTTCCCTCACTTCAACAGAAGAATCAGCAGTATCTTATAGTACCATTTCAGAGTCGACTTGTTCAACGTTTTCAGGTGATGTGGTATCTCTGAAAATCGTCAATTCTAAGTCCTCAGATAATTCACCCATACTTTTGGTGGATGAGGATGAATGTACAGTTTATGCACTGCTTAATACTTCAAACATTTTCAAGGAAAATTGGCCGAGCTCCATCCTCTTGTCTTGCCTCCAATCTTCTGCATTTTTGACAGCGAGATGTATAGTCTCGCTTCATATTTCTAAAGAAATTAATCTTGATTTTAATGAATTTTCTGAATGAACATGCTTTTGCACAGTCAATTCCACGTTAATTCAAGCAATACAAAAATTGAAGTAATCTTTTAATTGTGAAGCCATGACTCTGGACTTCAGGCAGCACCCACTCTACTTTTCTCCTGTCCATTCCCCACTCACAAAGTCTTTCTCCCTTCAAAATACAACCCGGCCCTTACACACTCTCTCTCCAAGTCTGCAGCCCTGGCTAACCACCGCCGCCACCCCCCCTCCCCCCCAACCTCCCATCCCCGCCACACACACACTCTCCTCCCCTCGTCCTTCCAGCCATGATCGCGATAAATAGTGAAGTAGGCTCAAAGGGCCAAAAGGCCTCCTCCTCCTCCTATCTGCTATGTATCTATGTATCTATGCATGGGGAATTAGGAATTTGATAATAGTTAACCAATGGTATTTGCTGCACATTTCATCCAGAGATAATTCAGAGATATACTTTACAATGTCCTTTATGTCGACAGTCAATTCTTCCAGAATCAATCTGAGGTGATTCTCAGCTCCCAGGGTTAGCCTTCTGGGGTTGAATTCTCCGCCGTTGGGATTCTCCATTTTGCTGGCAGTCTGGGGTTTTCCTAACAGTGTGACGCTGCCCCCCAGTAGGAAACTCCATTGACCAGCCGGCGAAATGGACAATCCTGACTTCATGCACAACGGAGAAATCCATCGCTGTTCTTTCCTTTCTCACCCTGGGAACATTTAATTTCAGAAATGTACCCCGCCCCCCCTCCCTCCCCTCCCCAGGGATGTTTCCTCTAGCGCAGGCTCGGTGAATCTTCCAGCTTCATTTTAACTGCTCATAAATTTGATCTTTTCAATCTGAGTTTGAGTTCCCACCCACCTAATGTGGTGAACAACAATGTTTTGCTACCTACAGCTGCTCACTCTCTCCCAGATCCTGGAAGACTAATCTTTTCTGTGAGTTTTGAGGAATATCTTAAAAACCTTTCCCCTCTCAAAGCCCATCCCCATTGTAGCATGAATCACACGAGCCTTGCATCCATGGAGAAATACTGGTTCGATATTCCTGAGACCCCAGTTCTCTTTCATCTTGGAAATAAATGGACAGTTTAAAACATAATTGTTTTCAACCTATCATTCTCATTCTCAACACTTTTCTGGGGCTTTAGAGACTCATAAGTCTATTAACATATAAGCTGCTGTTTCCAAGTTTACACACTGTCTTCCCAATAAAACAATCTGGGTGCCCTTTACTTTCGAACAATCAAATCAACCTGACTGGCTGTCAAGCAATCTTCAGAACAGATCATACAATGCCCTTCATTTTATCATAAATTAAAGGCACAGTCCCAAACGATAACAACGATAATAATTATGCCAATAGTGAAGAATTTGAAGTCCCTCGTTATCACCACTCTTTTGTTCTTGAACCTTTTCTTAGTTTACCTGCAAATTTTCACGTTTATAAAGAACATAGAACAGTACAGCACAGTACAGGACCTTTGGCCCACAATGTTGTGCCAACCATTTATCCTAATTTAAGTTTAACCTAACTTACACCACTTCAATTTACTGCTGTCTATGTGCCTGTTCAAGAGTCGCTTAAATGTTCCTCAATAGTCTGACTCCTCCACCTCTGCTGGCAGTGCATTTCACGCACCCACCACTCTCTGTGGAAAGACAGTATCTTTCCCATTAGTTGGTGGCCTTTGGAATAAACTCAGTAACTCCATTATTGTTTCTGAACTCTAACCTTGACCGCTCCAGGACTTTTTCTCTCTTATAATCCTTCATAATCCTTCATACTTCTTTCCATCCCTATATTCCTGAACATCTTGCATCAAGGAATAGTTAGTACCCAGTCCTGCTGCTTTGATTGCCATTATTGCCACTATGTCGTATTACCATCCTGCTATTTACATCGACAGCGAACCAATTTTATTTACCAAGCTTTGTGTGTTTCCATTAATGCACTGCAAACCTTATGATATCCTCTCTTAGTATGACCCCACCTTGTTATTTCTTACTCGAGTGTGTTCTGTCTCTCCTAATACTTTATTCACCTTGTTTCTCCTTTCTAATGCACATCCTGTTATCCAGGCAGCTGTCAAATTAATTTAGTTCAAACAACATTAACAAACCACCCACAAAGAAATTGGTCCCAGATCTGTTGAGGTTTGATCCGTTCAGTCTCCATTTGCACACAATGGGTGGGATTCTCCGTCGGCTGATGTCAGAATCGGGAAGCGAGATTGGGCGGAGAATTGGTTCTGATGCCAAAATCGTGGCGGTCACCAGTTTCACGCCAAATCTCAATTCTGTATCGCCTCAACAGCACCTTCAATGCGTTCCAGAATGCACATACAGTAAACACCCTTGGCATATTCTTAGCAGGCCCAACCCAGTATTCTCTGGGGCCTCCGCGATTTCACACATACAGAGGCGAATTTCGGACTGGAGGTCTGTGATTGACACTGAGGAGGTGAAACAGGCACCATGGCTGCTGAGGAGGAGAGAAGGTGGACTGAAAGTGTTCAACATCGCCGTAGTTTACTGACAGTCGTGCCGCTGACAGCGGGAGCTTCAAGCAGGGCCGGGGGGATTAGCGGGAACTGGTCAGGAGATGGGCTCTGGGGTCGGCGTGGACAGGCACGGAACACCATTGTTGTGGCCTGCAAGGCAGCCATGCAGCTGCACACGCCACTGATTGCCAACTGTGAACTTAGGGCCACACGCGTATCTCCCCCAGGGCGCCCTCCTAGGTGCCTCTGGCCCCAGCTGGCCCATCAGTGGGATGGGCGCACTCCAGCGCAGCCAGTGACATCTTGTTGGCTAGGATGAGTGTGTGTGGGGAGGATTATGTGTCTATGCAGCTGAAGCTTGTCAGCCTCACAAGTGTCAAACACGGACACAGCGAATCCCTCACCGTTTCTCATTGGAATCGATAGTGTTCCGCGGGGCGCTGGTGCTCGCCCCTCCACGGTCACTGAATCGGTCCAGGTAGCATCAATTCTGCTGTTGTGGAAGTCCACGAATCCTGACCCAGCCTCAAAACTTAATCTCAGGAATCACATTCAGCCAGTGATTGGGGGTACACTGTGTAGATTTCACAACACCAGTTCAGAAGCAGTCATGAAGTTGGCAAGTTGACTCTCTGCTTATGCTTGCTAATAATTATTAATACATTCGTGTCAGGGTAAAGGAGGTTTATATGTTGTCATATCATGGAATATTTTATAGGCCATCTCTTTATTATTTTCACTAACAGGTTTCACTGATAAGACGAGCATTTGTTGCCCATCCCTAATCGTCCTTGAGAAAGTGGTGGTGAGCTACCTTCTTGAACTGCTGCAGTCCATCTGATGTAGGTACATCCACAATGCTGTTAGAGAGGGAGTTTCAGGATTTTGAGTTAGTGACAGTGAAGGAACCAAGTTAGGGTAGTGTGTGGTTTGGAGCATGTGGTGCCTCGAGGCAATAATAGGGAGACTTCCAGTGTAACGGAACAAGGATTTATTGGTAACAAGTAAAAGGTTCGATTCCCGGCTGGGTCACTGTCTGTGTGGAGTCTGCACGTCCTCCCCGTGTGTGCGTGGGTTTCCTCCGGGTGCTCCGGTTTCCTCCCACAGTCCAAAGATGTGCGGGTTAGGTGGATTGGCCATGCTAAATTGCCCGTAGTGTAAGGTTAATGGGGGGATTGTTGGGTTACGGGTATACGGGTTATGTGGGTTTAAGTAGGGTGATCATTGCTCGGCACAACATCGAGGGCCGAAGGGCCTGTTCTGTGCTGTACTGTTCTATGTCTATGTCTATAAACTATACACAGGCACAGAGTCACTAAACACCTCTTAACTCTCCAGGATCCACTCTGCCCAGGACCCTGCTCCTGGGTCCCCGTGCTTTTTTTCCACTGGTTGGGTTTTGTGTGCTTCCGCACGATAGGCTGCAAGTTGGTCATGTGGACCGCAAGGGCTCACCCCTTAAAGGGGTTGCACTACCACAGAATGGAACATGTATCTTGTGTCTTTGAGCTTCCAGGTGATTTGAGTTTGGAATGTACTGTCAAGAAAGTCTTGGGGATTGTTTGAATGCATATTGTACATGCTACACCCTGCTACTGGTGGGGAAGAAGGAGATCAGGCTGCGATGTCAAAGCTGAACTGAGTCTGATGAAAAAGACCTCTGAGATTATCTATTCTCTGATGCTCCTTACAGATCTCAAGAGGACAGAAGGAGACTACAAAAGGAGAGATAGGTTAAGTGAGTGGGTTAAGATCTGGTAAATGGAGTATAATGTGGGAAAAAATGAAATTGTGAATTTTGGCAGGAAGAATAAAAAATAAGCATATTATCTAAATGGTGAGAGATTGCAGAGCTTTGAGACGCAGAGTGATCTTAGTGCATGATTCACAAAAGTAGGAAGGTTATGTTTCAGTTGTACAGGGCACTAACTGATAAGACCACATTAGGAGTATTGTGTACATTATTGGTCAACTTATTTAAGGAACAATGTAAATGTATTGGAAACAGTTCAGAGAAGGTTTACCAATCTAATACATGGAATTGTTGGGTTATCTTTGATTTGATTTGATTTGATTTTGATTTGATTTGATTCATTGTTACATGTAGCGAAGTACAGTGAAAAGTACTTTTCTGTGGCTGAGGGAACGTATACAGTACGTACATAGTAGACAAAAAGAATAATCAACAGAGAACATTGACAAATGGTACATCGACAAACAGTGATTGGTTACAGTGCGGACCAAGGGGACAAACAAAGCAAATACATGAGCAAGATCAGCATAGGGTGTCATAAATAGTGTCCTTACAGGGCACAGATCAGCCTGAGGGGGAGTCGTTGAGGAGTCTAGTAGCTGTGGGGAAGAAGCTGTTCCAATGTCTGGATGTGTGCGTCCTTCGACTTCTGTACCTTCTGCCTGATGGAAGGGTCTGGAAGAAGGCAATGCCTGGGTGGGAGGGGTCTGCCTTTCTCAGGCAGCGGGAGGTGTATACAGAATCAATATGGGGGTGGCAAGCTTGTGTGATGAGTTGGGTTGAGTTCACTGCACTCTGCAGTTTCTTTCGATCTTGGACCGAACAGTTGCCATACCAGGCTGTGATGCAGCCAATAGGATGCTCTCTATCGCACATCTGTAGAGGTTGGTGAGATTCAATGCAGACATGCCAAATTTCTTTAGCTTCCGTAGGAAGTAGAGACATTGTTGGGCTTTCATGACTGTTGCATCAACGTGAGTGGACCAGGACAGATTGTTGGTGATGGTGACCCCCAGGAACTTAAAGCTATCGACCATCTCCACTTCAGATCCATTGATGCAGACGGGAGTGGGGGTCGTGCTACGCTTCCTGAAGTCGATGATCAGTTCCTTGGTCTTTCCGACATTTAGAGAGAGGTTGTTTTCGGTACACCATGCAACCAAGTGATTTATCTCCCTCTATTGTTTGAGATACGGCCCACCACAGTTGTATAGTATGCAAATTATCGATTGAGTTGGAGTTAAATCTTGTGAAGTCTTATGAGGAAAGGATAGACAGCTCGGTTTATATCTGCCGGTGGGTGGGATTTTACACACAGCCCACCGTGTGTTTAGTGGCAACAGAGGCAGCCTGTCATTGGCCAGATGCGGTATCTTCTGGTCCTGCTGTTGTCAACAGGGTTTCCCATTGGATTCACCCCTTGTTGCTGTGAAACCTGCGGCAAGGGGAGCAGAAGATCCCGCCAGCGTGAACGATTGCAAAGTTCTGGCCCATGTTTAGAAGAATAAGAGGTGCCTTGATTGAATATAAGAACCTAGGAATTAGGAACAGAAGTAGGCAATTCAGCCCTTGGAGCCTGCTCACCATTCAATCAGGTCATGGCTGATCTCTTCCTGGTCTCAAATCCACCTCACCTTCTGTTGCCCATATCTATTTAACCTGTTTTTTTTCTCAGAAATACATTTATCTCCTTCTTGAAACCATTTAATGATTCAGACTCTACTGCACTATGGGCCAGCAAGTTCCACAAATTCACCACCCTCTGCGAAAGGTAGTTCCTCCTCATCTCAGTTCTAAATCTAACGACTCTCCGTGACCTCTCATTCCAGATTGCCCCACAAGAGGGAACATTTAGTCTATGTTTACTTTATCAATGCCTTTGAGTATTTTATATGCCTTAATCAGATCCCCTTTCATCCTTCTAAACTCCCGCAATATAAGCCCAAATTGTTTAATCTCTCCTCATACGTTAATCCTTTCATCCCCAGAATCAATGTGGTGAACCTCCTCTGAACTACCTACAATGCGACCACATCCTTCCTCAAATAAAGAGACCAAAACTGGACACAATATTCCAGATGGACAGCATGGTAGCATAGTGGTTAGCACTATGGCTTCAGAGTGCCAGTGTTCCAGGTTTGATTCCTGCTTGGGTCACTGTCTGTGCGGAATCTGCATGTTCTCCCCATGTGTGCGTGGGTTTCCTCCGGATGCTCCGGTTTCCCCCCACAATCCAAATATGTGCAGGTTAGGTGGATTGTCCATGCTAAATTGCCCTTAGGTGAGATGGGGTTGTGGGGTTACGGGGATAGGGTGGAGATGTGGGGTTAAGTAGTGTGCGCTTTCCAAGAGCCGGTGCAGACTCGATGGGTTGAATGGCCTCCTTCTGCACTGTAAGTTCTATGATTCTATGTGGTTTCACCAACATCCTATACAATTTAACAACACGTATCTACTTTTATACTCCAGTACCTTTGTTGTAATAAATGTGATTATTCCATTTGCTTTTTTAATTACACGCTTTACCTGCATACTGGCTTTCTGTGATTCCCAGATCCCTCCTCCCAGGTGCATCTTGAATCTGCTTTCCATATAGATAATAATTTGCCTTTCTATTTTTTTTTGGCTAAAATGGATAACCTCACACTTATCTACATTAAACACCATCTGCCAAATTTTAGCCCAAACTCCCAGCCTATCTATATCCGTCTGTAAAATCTTTATATCCTCTTCACTATCTGCTTTCCCACCTATTTCAGTATCATCTGCAAATGTTGCTATGTTACACTTTATCCCTGCTTGCTGATCATTTATATAGATTGTAAATAGGTGAGGTCCGAGGACTGACCCCTGCAGCACCCTGCTAATCATACTTCATCAGTCAGAGAAGGACCCATTTATCCCAACACTCTGCTTTCTGTCAGTCAGCCAATCCTCAATCCAATCTAGTGCTCCACATTCAATCCCCTATGATCTCACCTTCTGGATCAGTCTTTTATGTGGCACTGTCAAACGCCTTCTGGAAGTCTCGATATACCACATATACAGGTTCCCCATTATCCACCTTGCTGGTTACATCTTCAAAGAACTCAAGCAAGTTTGTCAATCGTGACTTACCTTCATAAAACTATGCTGACAATGGTGGATTTGAGCTTTGTCTTTCCAAATGTGTAGTAATTTTCTCCTTAATGATTGATTCCAGCAACCTCACCATCACAGAGGTCAATCTAACCGGTCTATAGTTCCCTCCTTTTTGCTTCTCTCCCTTTTTGAATAAAACATCACATTAGCATGTTCCCAATCCACTACGACCCTTCCAGAACCCAAGGAATTCTGAAATATCATAACCAATGCATCCACGAACTCTGCTGCTACTTCCCTTAGTACCCTAGGGTGCCATTAGGTCCTGGAGACTTACCTGCACTTAATACTGTTATGGGCCAGGATTTAGAGAACCCCAAAGTGTATCATGGAGTTCTCCTGACCCACAACTTATAATAGATTGTGTATGGGGAGCACATGGCCCGATCTACAGGTGTGGAATTTCTTAGTATTTTTTAAAGCAATACAATGTTTATTCTATGAACTCAATGAAAGGGTCTATGAACCTTTTTAAAACATACAGTGAACATCTTAGCAACCATTTATTCAAATACAACCCCAAAAGAATACAACACTAAGTAATCCTTGAGGCTTTCCTTTGAACATCCATAAGACTTAAAACACCTTTTACCAGAAGCACATCAGGTTAAAGTCACTACTGTTATTAGTTTTAAATCACCAGGACCGGTTGACAGTCTTTAGGTTACAGAGAGAGACTAATACACCTTCTGACTGTGACTACAGCTATCCAGCTCTGAAAATGAAACTAAAACATACCTTGCAGCAAACAGCCTAAAAAAAAAGTAAAAAGCTGACAGACAGCCCAGCTCCACCCACTCTCTGACATCACTGTAGTAATAAACACCCATTTCTTAAAGGTACTCTCACTACAGATACTTATATACACACCCATTTATAAACACACATTTCTTAAAGGTACTCTCACATGACAATACCATCAGTTTATTCAATATCATTTTACTAGTGATGGATATGTCCCCAAGTGCCTATGCATTAACTGTAGCTTTTGGAACATTGTTATTACCTTCTACCGTGAAGATATACCATAGTTCAGTGCCTCTGCCACATCTGTATTTCCCATTATTATCTGACCAGTATTGTCCTCTAAAGGGCCAACATTTACTTTAGCCATTCTCTTCCTCTTTGTATCCTTATAGAAGATTTAGGTATCAGTTTTTATGTTTTCTACTAGTTTACTTTCATAGTTCATCTCAGCTCTTCTGATTTTATTTTTAGTAGCCTTTTGCTGAACTTGAAAGTTCTCCTGATCCTCCAGCTTACCACTAGCTTTTGCAGTATGGTATGCCCAAGTTTTGCCTCTATGCATTCCTTGACTTCCTTGTTTAGCCATGGAACATTTTTCTCCCTTTTACAATTCCTCTTCCTCTCAGGAATGTACTTTAATTGAGTGGTATTTAATATCGCCTGAACATCCGCCATTGTTCCTCAACTGTCCAACCTCGATTATCTGTCCCCAGGCTACTTTGGCCAACTCTTTCCTTAGGCTTTTATAATTTCCTCTGTCCAACGCTAAAACACTAGTCTGGCAATCTGTCTTCCCTCGCTCAATCTGAATTTGAAATTCTAGCATGCTGTGATCACTCCTTCCAAGAGGATCCTTAATGACATGATGATTTATCAAATCTTCATTACATAATACAAAATCTAAAAGAGCCTGCTCCCTGGTTGGTCCCATAACATATTGCTTGAAGAAAGAATCTCTCATGCACTCTCCAAAACCTTCCTCGAGACTACCGTTGCCAATTTGATTAATCCAGTTAATACGTATATTAAAATCACCCATGATTATCATTGTGCCCTTCTCACAAGCCCACATTATGTCTATATAAGATCCTGAGGGGTCTTGACAGGGTGGCTGTGCAGAGGATGTTTACTCTTGTGGTAGAACCTGGAAGTAGAGGGGCCACTGTTTAAAAATAAGGGATCATCCATTTAAAATGGAGATGAGGTGAAATGTTTTTACTCAGAGGGTTGAGAGGCTTGGGAACTCTCTTCCTGAAAAGGTTGTGGAAGCAGAGACTTTGAAGACTTTTAGGCAGAGGGGGATAGATTCTTGGTAAGCAAGCGGGTGATAAGTTACCTAGAATAGGTAGAATGCAGATTTGAGGTTAATAATAACAATCTTAATAATCTTTATTATTGTCACAAGTAGGCTTACATTAACACTGCAATGAAGTTACTCTGAAAATCCCCTGGTCGCGGCATTCTGACCCCTGTTCAGGTGCACTGGGAGAGAATTCAGAATGTCCAATTCACTTAACAGCCCGTCTTTCGGGATTGTGGGAGGAAACCGGAGCACCCGGAGGAAACCCACGCAGACACAGGGAGAACGTCCAGACTCCGCACAGACAGTGACCCAAGCCGGGAATCGAACCTGGGACCCTGGTGCTGTGAAGCAACAGTGCTCGCCACTGTGCTACCATGCTAGCAGATCGACATGACCTGATTGAATGGTGGAGCAGGTTTGAGGGGCTGAATGGTCTATTCTTGCTTCTTGTTCATATGTTCATAGAGTCTTCTCCATGCAGTAGCCATGTAGCTTCCAATCTGCAAATTAAAGGCAGACCCTTTCTGAATGACAAAGTTGTGAAAGGTGCAGAAAGTGGTCACAGTTCTGGATACCTCATCCGGGGAATACTGCAGATCTACTCCTGCCAAAATAGTGCTTTCAGCATTGTCACATCAGACTAGTTGTTGAATGGGCCTTGCTGTGGAAATTCTCCAATGATTCAAAAATCGTCCTTTGGGCCAAGCCTATGAGTGGCTGTCAGAATTTAGAGTAGATCTTTCTACAGCAAAATGGGAAAATAATGTTTGAAAACTATTTCCAAGCTGCAGAAATTGCTGTGTTAAATGCTCATAATCACCTCAATCACAACCCCTCGGCCCCATATAAACCCTGGCAGCTGTTGTGCCCTATACATCTCAGAAAACCTAATAAATCATAAATATAATTATTGGCTATTACGTTGACGTATGGAAATTAGGTGAGTGGAGGCAGGAAGGGTAGATCTTGGGAAGGTTTAAATAATGAGAGGAAGCTTGGCTGTGGCGGGGGGGGGGGGGGGGGGGGGGGGAGAGGTTGTGATGCAGTGAGTAATGTTCCTGCCTCTGAATAAGAATTCCAGGTTCAAGTCCCAATCCAAGACTCGATGGCTGAGGAAGATGCATTCATAATGCAGCCAAACAAGTTGAGTAACAACCTACAAATCCTTCCAAAGTGCGAGACATAGAGCGCAATTCTCCGACCTCATTGCGCTCTCGCATCAGCGAAAAGCAACAGGCCCACTCCCCTAGGCAAATTCGGGATCTCGCTGTAACGTGGCAAGAAACCAACGATCACTACTTAAGCCCTATATCCATGCAATTAACAAGAGCCACTCCTTATCCAGTGGCCTCCCATCATTCATTGGCCTCCCCAGCAAGTGCTCTCGCTTGCGCCGATTAGTACTCCTTTTGAAAAACATGAACTTGGCAAAGATTTTCTGTGGGGAGCCAAGCAGGTGAATAGCCATCTTTGCTCACAGGCAAAGAGCGTGGGGGCAATGGGCTTGCCAGCCCCAGTGCTCGGCGGGAGGTGGGGGACTCTCGGTTGGGTGCGGGGGAACCATCTGCAGACATGGGCCGCCATGGAAGGGTGGGGGCGAGGCGCTGGGAGGCAACCGGGGGACAGCTGGTCGCTGCACCATCATGCCAACTCCTGGATCGTGTGTACCCATTCTGGGGGCAAACCTTGTCCCTGTCCATCTGCCCTAACCAACCACCCATAACCCACACCATCTGCTGAGGCCTCTGGCTGGGAGTCTGAGGCTATTGCTAATAGGGAATTGGCAATCGTGGTTAAGTGAGCACTTCACACAATCAAAGTGGATTCCCGTAGGTGAGCAGGACATGTAGCATGTGGGAGTCATTGCCTAGAATCCCAATCAGACCGCAATGCCTGGACAATGTGCCAGAACACCGCGGGAGGCAACACCACACACGCAGCAGCCAACATCCGAATACCCAGGGGGTGGGATACAGCACCGGGTACATGTGCATGGCTGGAGGGTGGGTGAGTGCCATGTGGAGGGGACCAGCGCCCAGTCCAGGTGACGTTATCAGCGGGTGTCCGGGGTACAGGATCTGAGGTCCAGTAGGGGGGCCCACTGCGGCCGGGGTGCGTGGGCAGTGCCTTCCAGGTGGGGGGACGGGGGGGAATAAATGGGGTAATGGAGGGTCACGGAGTGGGAGCCACAGCTGTTTGTCAGTCTAACGCCCACTCGGATTGGATTGGATTTGTTTATTGTCACGTGTACCGAGGTACAGTGAAAAGTATTTTTCTGCGAACGGCTCAAACATTTAGTACATGAAAATAAAATAAAAAGAAAATACATAATAGGGCAACACAACACCGGCATCGGGTGAAGCATACAGGGGTGTAGTGTTAATTTGGTCAGTCCATAAGAGGGCCGTTTAGGAGTCTGGTAACAGTGGGGAAGAAGCTGTTTTTGAATCTGTTAATGCGTGTTCTCAGACTTTTGTATCTCCTGCCCGATGGAAGAAGTTGGAAGAGTGAGTAGGCCAGGTGGGAGGAGTCTTTGATTATGCTGCCCGCTTTCCCCAGGCAGCAGGAGGTGCAGATGGAGTCAATGGATGAGAGACAGGTTCATGTGATGGACTGGGCTGTGTTCACGACTCTCTGAAGTGCCATCTCCCAATGCCAATTGAATGCTATGGCATGGATTTTAGACCCAGCAGAACTTGCCCGAGTGATGCTGCTGGTAGGCCGGGCGGCCAGACGTCGGAGACGGATGTGGCAGCAGCAGCGTCTGTGGATGCTCGAGGTGGCGGACTTCACATCCTGAGGACCTGGTCACCCATCGGTCCAGCGGTAACCCGAGGTGTACAGGCATCGCTGGTCATTTGAACAGATGCCGAACAGCGCGTGCCGCAGGAGGCTCCGCCTCAACAAGAAGATGGCGCAGCACCTTTGTCATGTCCTCGCGTCATGGCCCGCTCTCTGTGGCCGTCAAAGTGACTGAAATTCTGTGCCTCAGGACCATTCCAGGGCTCGAGCGGGGCCCTTTGCGGTATCTCATGGGCCACAGCCCACAGGTGCATGTGACAGGTATTGGATGCCCTGTACGCCTAGGCGGAAAACTACATCATCTTTGACATAGACCAAGCCCAGCAAAATGCAGGTTTCTCCGCCATCACTGGGATGCCCAGGTCCAAGGGTTACTAGATGCCATGCATGTTGCCCTGTGCTCAATGGGCCATCTGGGAGTACCCTATGTTAACAGAAAGGCGTTCCACTCCCTCAACATTCAGCTCATGAATGAACATGAAGATCATGACCGTGTGTGCCCACTTCCCAGGGAGTGTGCATGACAAAGCTTCCTGGGAGCAATAATGTCATCACCGGCCTCTTCGAGAAGCACTCCAGGATGGGCAGCTGGCTCTTGGTGGCTAAGGGGTACCGGCTGAGGACCTGGCTCATGATGCCACCAGGGAACTGGAGACCGAAGCGGAGACCTGGTACCACGAGGTCCATGTGGCCACCCAGACTGTCATTGAGCAGTGCATCAGACTCCACAAGATGCGGCTCCGATGCCTCACCCACTGCGGTGGTGCTCTCCAGTACATCCCAATGGAGGGTTGCAGCTTTATGGTCGTCAGCTGTGCCCTCCACAACCTTGCACAGCACCCAGGCGACAAGCTAGAGGTTGGTGATGAGGAACATGTGGTCATCTCCGAGGAAGAGGAGGAGGAGTGCCTCCAGGACTGGCAGAGCCAGATGACTCAGTGGCTTCTGGAGCTCACTCCAGCTACCCCTCTGTTCCAAGGAATCCCCAGGGTCCTACAGGCATGGCTACGGAGGAGGAAGCACTGGAGGCCAACCGGAGGACTGTCACCATGGAGATGATGAACACCTTCTTTTGAACACCCCCCCTCCTGTCACCGACACAGCTCAAGGGCAGCGGGCAGAACAGGATGGAACGGCCACACCTGTAATACTGATAAGTCAGCCAGGGCACTCCTGTTCTCGGCTGTGGTAGTCACCACTGATGTATATATTAGGTGATTTGTGGTAAGGCCCTGTACTACAGGTATGGGGGTAGATCCCTGCCTGCTGGCTCTGCCCAGTAGGCGGAGTATAAATATGTGTGCTCCCTGTGCAGCAGCCATTTTGCCAGCTGCTGTCGGAGGCCACACAACTTAGTGTATTAAAGCCTCGATTGCATCCAACTCTTGTCTTTGTGTAATTGATCGTGCATCAATTTAATACACTAAAGTTTCCCGAAGATGGACCTCCGCATCAAGCCGGATCGCCTGCAGCTGGATCCGCAATCAGGCAACGCCAAAAAGGGACTTTGAACATTGGCTAGCCTGTTTCGAAGCTTACATCAGGTCTGCACCAGACCCTATTCCGGAAGCTCAGAAGATTCAGATCCTCTAAACGGGGCTGAGCTCCAACGTCTTTCCGCTTAGCCAAGACGCGCCAACCTACGCAGACGCCATAACACTACTGAAAGAAAACTACGCTCAGCGAACTAACACTCTTTACGCCAGACACATGCTCTTTGCTCATAGTCAACTCCCTGGTGAGTCAGTAGAAGATGTCTGCCATGCTCTAGTCCCCCTAGTCAGAGACTGTGACTGTCAGGCCATCACGGCCACGGGACACTCGAACTTGCTTATGAGGGACGCTTTTGTTACGGGGATAGGGTCAGATTACATCCGCCAGCGCCTTTTAGAATGGGCCACGCTCAACTTTGCGGCAACCCAAAAGCTTGCGCTCTCACTGACGATCGCCTCGCGCAACATCAAGACACTGAAGGAGTCAGTGGGAAGACTTAGGAACTTGCAGAAGCGGAGTTGAGGCATTGGCGGAACCCAGAAACCTTCAAACAATTCCTTTCCCTGACTCTTCAAGCACCACCTGTCTCCCATGCGGCAGAACCTGCAGATTATGCTTGGTTACTTCAGAACCCATCAAATCAGAGCGGAAACAAATATCCTTGATCCTGAGGGAGTGTCTAAGCAGAAGAAGGAAGGGATCAGTAACCCATAGTGTAAAAGTGGGAGGATCAACAATGAGTAAAGAGCCACCCAGTAATGTCACAAAAGACAAGAATAGGCAGCATTATACATATCAGTAGGTTATTAATTCTAATCTGGCTGTGGAACATCTGTAATTTTCCAGTTGAATTATTTAGTTATTTATTTGCTTTATGTTTTGAGTTAAAATCCTGGTAAGAAAGGGATTTCAAATTATTCCGAACATATGTTATGATTTCTTAATGTGAAACCAGACCCCTTACACTCAGTAGTGACCACTGCCAAAATAATCCTTTCCACTCATATTATGGGATGCGGAGATTCCCCAATGTGATATTATTATTTTTCTGTTATTCCTGGGCTGTTTAAATATTTTATGTTCAGTAAATGAATTAGCAATCTATACCTAACTTTCTAATAATTAGCCATAGTTTAAGAATTATATGTGCTCTGCCACCTAACTGACACTTCCAAATCATATAAAAGTGCTGGCTGCTTCATTGTGGGTTCCAGCCAACTTATCCAACTTTTAATGGGTAAGTTCCATAAAACATTCCTTGAAGGGATATTTTGAGTTCCAAATTTTAGTCAGGGAAACATATGATTAAGTTTATATTCTACTCCTAATGGAGCATTTCTAATGGGTCAGTGGATAAGTGCAGATTTCTGTTTGGCAATGCACCATGTTGGCCTGGAAGGTCCCAAGGCTCAGAGACAGTTTTTCATTTAATAATAATAATAATAATAATCTTTATTGTCACAAGTAGGCTTACATTGCAATGAAGTTACTGTGAAAATCCCCTAGTCACCACATTCTGGCACCTGTTCGGGTACACAGAGGCAGAATTTGGAATGTCCAATTCACCTAACAGCACGTCTTTGGGACTAGTGGGAGAAAACTGGAGCACCCGGTGGAAACCCACGCAGACAACGTGCAGACTCCGCACAGACAGTGACCCAGCCGGGAATTGAACCTAGGATCCTGGAACTGTGAAGCCACAGTTCTAACCACAGTGCTACCGTGCTGCCCCATTATCGTGCTGCCCCATTTGACCTTGTATCAGAAATAAAAACCTTGAAAGATTTTTTTTTTATCATTTAGGCATCAGAAGATAATTGTGATGTAACCTTGTGACAGGTTGGTAACTGGATGGAAGTTTGGGAAAAAATGAGGAGGGATGAAGAAAACATGCTTTTATTCATAAGATGTGACAGCTGGAATTCCCTGTCATCGGTGTTGGGGCCTCACCATATTGTCATATATATTAATGGACTGGATTTCCCTGTGGTAATGATGGTGCAATTATCAGCATTCATTGTCATTACTCTGCTGATAATGGGAGCAGCTTCAGGAACTCGCAGAAGTACAGACTAATGTGGAAACTGAATGTTGCTGTCACTGATTCTTCGGTTCTCCAGGAAGTGCACTGCAGGGTGCAATCCTGAAGCAATCAATTCATTGACACAGCGTCCTGTTTGCTGTGAAAACCCTTCAAAAAGTTGCACCTTGTTAAATGAGGTGTAAATGTTTTTTTTATTGCTTAACACTCTCACTGGCTCAATCAATTTTAGATTAATGGAATGTAAAATTCTTCCATTAAGTTTTTTTAAATTCACATATTTTTAAAACAATATTTTAAAGTTTGTTTATGATATTTAAGCTTGTTTTGTAATCCAATTATCATCATTTATTTTACTGCTTGGAAATTTAAATGAAAAATTGAAGGATACTCAGTGCTTTTAACTTCCTGGTTTACTCTCTGTGAGAATACTTCAATGTGACTGGCTGCTTACATTGCTAGCTGACAACACCGCCTGTTGGACATCTGAGGATCCCCTTGACTTGTCGCCAGATTAAAACTTCCATTGGGAAAATGGAAATCTGTGCCACAGAGGTAATTTGATCACCATGGACAGCTTTCTTTAAACTCAGAGGGTGAATGCTGTTTCATCAACACTAAGTGCAAAATCCTATCCAAGTGCTACACTGGGATCTTTTGGCCTTGGCACAGCTGGTCCTGCCGTCGATGCAGGACATTTAAACTTCCATTCACCTTCTCCAATTCAACTTGTCCATGAATCCCATGCACATCTTACAATCTTTACCTTCATCTAACTCTCAACTGGCCACCCAATTCCCCTTTCTTGGTCCGATATTCGGTGATAGTCTGCAGCTTCCTAGCCTACATTACAACAAGGGGTACACTTCAAAAGTCTTTCATTTACTGCAAAACACTACACTTTGAGAGATACTAAGGTTGTGAAAAACGCTTTAAATACTATGGGCTGGATTCTCCGTTTGGGAAACTATGTCCCCACGCCGGTGTGATAGCGATGGCCTTTTGCACTGGGAAAACTGGCATGAAACGGCCACCGATTCCCTGTTTTGCTGGGGGCTCGCAGGGAGGCAGGGTAGAGCTCGCAACTCTAGCTGCTGATAAGGCCCTGAGCATTTCTGGTTCCGTAGCCGCGCATGCGCATGGCAGACTCAGCCTGCGGACCCGGACAACGAAAGAAGTCCTGCCTTCGGCCACTCATGCGCCCCAAACCACCCGCCCACTGTGCCCCCAGCCAGGAATGAAGTCCCCCTGCCCGCGGATCAGCCCTCCCACGACTGTGGCGGCCCCAGACTGAGTTCGCAGCCGCCATGCGAGGTTCCCGAACGGTGTGAGCACCCATAACCCAGACCATCGGGAACTCAGCTGGTTCGGGGATGGAGCATCACGGGGCGGGCCTCAGGCAATGGCCTGAGGCCGTGGATACTTGGCGCGGCGTACTCTAGGAGTACGCCACTTTTCAGGGGGCAGAGAATCCGAAAACCGGCTCCGCTCCTGATTTTGGCATCAAAACGGATTCTCCGCCCCATTGCCAAAGGCGATTTCGGTGTCGGAGGGTGGAGAATCCAGCCCTCAGTATACATAACAGGAGCGAAATTCTCCAACCCCACGCAGGGTCGGAGAATCGCCCGGGGGCGCCGATAATCCCGCTCCCGCCATGTTCAAAATTCTCCCACCCGCCATAAACGGCGTTCTTCAAATCCCGCCGCCCGCCTCGGAGAACGGCTGGTGCCGGCGGGATGCCATTGTTTATTCAGGCTTAATTATTCTCCGGCCCGGATGGGCCGAAGTCCCGCCGACGTGGCCACGGTCACGTCGGCAAAAATCAAAGTTGGTTTATAACGGCGTCAACCATTGATGATGGTTGACGCCGTTCAGCTTGGAGGTGGGTGACAGGACGGGGAGAAAGATAAATTACCTACCTCGAGTGCCGGGGGGGGGGGGGGGGAGGGGTGAAGAGAGAGAGAGAAAGTATTTACTTTGAGTGCCGGGGGGTAGGAATGGGGGGTAGGGGTGTAGGGGGGTCGGGGTGGGGGGGTTGGGGGGGTAGGGGTGGGGGTTGGGGGGGTAGGGGTGGGGGGGGTGGGGGGGGGTAGAGGTGGGGGTGTAGGGGTGGGGGGTAGGGGTGGGGGGTAGAGGTGGGGGGGTGGGGGTGTAGGGGTGGGGGGGTGGGGGGTAGGGGTGGGGGGTGGGGGGGTAGGGGTGGGGGGGGGGTGGTAGGGGTGGGGGGGGGGTAGGTTCAGATTCAGACCACAATCTCTGGTGAATTAATTGACTCACGGACTAACGGAGGAGCATTAAATTGACATTAATGTCTTGGCATAGCGAAGGGAAGAAAACTACTCAGGTATGCTAATCGTGATAGCTGTCCAAAGTGTTATGAAGAGGAATGAGCTTAATAGTAACATTCTCCACAATTGAACAATCTACCAACGCGCACTCTCCGGACTTACATGAGGAGAAAAGCTAAGAGAAATACTGCTGTGATGAGCAATTCTTATTGCTGGTGGAGAGAAGAGTCATCGCTGTCAAGATTTACTTTACAGATCAATATATCATCAAACTCACCATCATTGGAGTCACCAATGTTCCACAGACAATTAGTTTAATGGCTTTGTAACAACTTTAAGTGGCTGTATAAATTGCCAAAGACAATCTAATTAGACCATTGTGCCAACTTCAAATTCATCTCTCAAATCTCTGTGTTATGTCATTTGTGAAAATGCATCAATCAAGAAATCATTCCTTAACCAAATTGGGAAATGTGACAAAAATAGAAAATGGTTCGTAAGATATTCCATTGAATAATGGACCAGGAATAGATTATCCCCTAGAGGAAGAGAAAAAGGACAGATTCAAAGCACTTAAAGGTGGTAGGACAGGGACACATAAACATCTACGTAAGTCTCAGATTGTGTGTTTTTAATTTGATTCAGCAATCTTAAAAATAGACCAAGTGGATTCTATCTGATTGATTGTTATTCAATGATCAAAATTGTGATGATCCTAAAATGAAAAAACGTAAGTTCAAATAATCAGAATTACTAAGAAGGTTTAAAAAAACAATTCCAACAAATTTAGGGGGAAAGGTGAAGGGGGTTGGGGAAGGGGCAGGGGGAAGGTTGGATGTGGTTGGGGGAGGGGAGGAGGGGGGAGTGGGGAAGGGTGGATGTGGTTGGGGGTAAGGGGAAGGGCGGATGTGGTTGGGGGAGGGGGGAAGGGTGAAGGGGTTGGGGAAGGGGCAGGGGGAAGGTTGGATGTGGTTGGGGGAGGGGAGGAGGGGGGAGTGGGGAAGGGTGGATGTGGTTGGGGGTAGGGGGAAGGGTGGATGTGGTTGGGGGAGGAGGGAGGGGGGAGTGGGGGTGGATGTGGTTGGGGGGAGTGGGGAAGGGTGGATGCGGTTGGGGGAGGGGGAAGGGGGAAGGGTGGATGTGGTTGGGGGGCAGGGGGCGGGGGGGGTGAAGGGGTTGGGGGTATTGGGAGGGGTGGTTTGGGATGGGCGACCACAGGGCTAAGGAGGATGGGGTGTGTAAAGGCGTACAGAGAAGGGGGGACGGGGTTTGAGAAGTGGGTGGGGGTGGGGGATTGAGAAGGGGGAAGGAGGAGGGGGCGGGACAAATGATGCCAACATCCTGCCGGGTTGGAGGGGGCCCTCCACGGTTTCCCCTGGGACCAAGACCCCCAGCTGAAGTGCCGTGGCAGGAAGGTGGCGAAGCCACCCTTCCAATTTGAGGGCATGGTGAAGGTCTGTGTCCGCTGGCGCTGCGATGAGGAGGGACGGGTTGAACTGTGCGGGAAACGGATACTGTGGGCAGGTGGCACGGTGCGTGCCTGAATGAATAGTGACCAGGCTGCCGGGGCACCCATTCATCCAAAGGGCCCTGGCTGCCTACGTGCCAAAGCGCCCTCCTAACAAATTTTGTTGCCTCTCCCTCCCAAACCTACAAGTTCATGATGCATTCGCAGCAGCCATCGATGTTCGCCGCCGTGGCGGCAGCGGTAGACATGCAGATGGGCATCCATCGCAGGCGAGCACAGCAGCTCAGGAAGGGTGACTTCCGTAAGCAGGTATGAACAGTGGCATGTTGAATGATGACAACCTGCTCTGCGATGAGCTATGAGCTGCAGATCGCTACTGAATGTCTGACGCATGGCCATATCAGAACACCCCCACCTCAGTGTCCCCCTGTGCATCACGGACACTCCATCACATGTCCATGTGGAGCAGCTGCCGTCGGAGCACTGAGAATGATGCGTGTTTGGTGTTGGGGGGGGGGGGGGGGGGGGGGTGGGGGGGGGGTGGGGGGCACACCCGGCCTCACCCTTGCAATGATCCTTGAACACCACCGTCACCAGGCACCCACCGAGCACCTGAAATAGGACAGATGCACGAAGGTTTAGAGCAACAACTTTAATTGTGACATTGAAAGACACATTGTGCCATAGCCCCTGTAACTAATCTGTGCCCTGCACCCATGCCAACCTACTACATGTCAAACCTTTTGGCCTTACGGGCCCTACCACTACGTCTAGGTGTCCCCCCAGACGGTACATCAGGAGCGGATGCAGACTGCTGAGAATCCTGCCCTTCAACGTGGCTCCCCGTCGACGTGTGCTTCCTGGGATGGCCTGGCCTGGATGGGCCAGTCTGCTCGGCGGGCGTGCTGGATGGCGTGATGCCACCCTCCTCTGCCCGCTTCCCACCAGATGCACCAGGGACAGGACGGGGGGAGTGCGAGTATTCCGGTCCCTCCATTACTGTAGTTACCGGGACAGGCACCAGGACCTCCTCCTCCCTCGGGGAGCCCGTTGGCCCTCGGGCCTCTCTAAGGGACGTTGGTGCGCATGGAGGCAACCGACATCCGGCACTGCCAGTCCTGGAGGCCCGCTGTGGAATCGACCAGGGTTTAAACATTTCCGTCGATGGAGTTGAGGGAGTGCTACACCCCTGTCAGGGGACAAGGCCGCAGATGCTCTCAGCGATGGCCTGCTGGGACAGGGCCATGGCCTGCTGAGACTGGGCCAGACACCGGAGCGTGGCGGGCTGGCGGCAATGTCCATGTGGCTCTGGCTCATGGCCGTCTGTGAGTGGGCAGCCCTGTCTTGGGCCACGGATGATGCATGCACATTAAGCCCCACGCCCTGAAGAACCTGGCCCATGGCCGAAACCGTTCCCCCCCCCCAGTGCCTCCATCGCGGACGCCACCCGTGCGGTGTCGGCCTGGGTTGCAGCCATGATCGTCACCACTCCCTGGTCGTGGATGCGGATGGACTCCTCCAGCTGGGCAGCAGCTGGGTGCTGGGCCTGGGCTGCCCTCTGACCATCCAGCCCATCGGCTGCTCCTACCTCCACCTGCTGTACCGGTTCGGCTGTGTGGTGCGCACCAGTCTGTGAACCAGAAGCCTCGTCACTTACTTGCCCAACCGAGGTGAGTGTATCTGCGGGTGTTGGAGGGTGTGGGTGACAGCAGTGCCGTGGCCGCTAGGTCCTTGTCTGCCCCCAGCTATGGTGTCTCCTGTGTGGAACCTTGGACCGGTGCAATGAGACCATGGCCGATGACAGGTGCCATGCCCCTGTGCCTCGAATGCCACGATGTCCTCTGTGCGTTACTGTCCGGTATCGCTGTCCCCTCTTCATCTGTTATACTGACATAAGAGTCATTACTGTCCGTCCTGATGTCTCTGTCTGTCCTCTGTGCGTCACGCCTCAATGGCCTGGCCTCAGAGGATGGCCCTCCTGCCCGTGATCGTTCCCCTCTGTCCCGTGCGTCCCTGTGGCCAGAAGAGGTTGGAGCTGTATGGTGGCGGCGTGAACTGGCCATTCCACGGCAGTGCCAGTGTGGCTCTGGAGAAGGCAGTAAGGCATGTTTCATTAGACACGTGGGGTCGCATGTGAGGGGGGTGGAGGGGCGTTGTGAGGGTTTGGGCTGTGGGGCTGGTGCAGTGTTAGGCTGTGGGGTCTGAAGGTGTGGACTGTGGGGGTGGTGCAGTGTCACCTGGTGGGGTGTGAGGGTGTGGACTGTGGGGCTGGTGCAGTGTCACCTGGTGGGGTGTGAGGGTGTGGACTGTGGGGGTGGTGCAGTATCAGGTGGTGGCGAGGAAGGGTGTGGACTGTGGGCGTAGTGCAGTGTCAGGTGGTGGGGTCTGAGGTTGTGGACTGTGGCCTGGTGCAGTGTCAGGCGGTGGGGTGTGAGGGTGTGGACTATGGGGGTGGTGCAGTGTCAGGCGGTGGGGTCTGAGGTTGTGGACTGTGGCCTGGTGCAGTGTCAGGCGGTGGGGTGTGAGGGTGTGGACTGTGGGGGTGGTGCAGTATCAGGTGGTGGCGAGGAAGGGTGTGGACTGTGGGCGTAGTGCAGTGTCAGGTGGTGGGTCTGAGGTTGTGGACTGTGGCCTGGTGCAGTGTCAGGCGGTGGGGTGTGAGGGTGTGGACTATGGGGGTGGTGCAGTGTCAGGCGGTGGGGTCTGAGGTTGTGGACTGTGGCCTGGTGCAGTGTCAGGCGGTGGGGTCTGAGGTTGTGGACTACGGGGGTGGTGCAGTGTCAGGCGGTGGGGTGTGAGGGTGTGGACTGTGGGGCTGGTGCAGTGTCAGGCGGTGGGGTGTGAGGTTGTGGACTGTGGGGTGGTGCAGTGTCAGGCGGTGGGGTGTGAGGGTGTGAACTGTGGGGTGGTGCAGTGTCAGGCGGTGGGGTGTGAGGTTGTGGACTGTGGGGTGGTGCAGTGTCAGGCGGTGAGGTGTGAGGGTGTGAACTGTGGGGGTGGTGCAGTGTCAGGCAGTGGGGTGTGAGGGGGGTGGGGCAGTGATGGAATGACGGACTGCATGCATACAGTGGATTCTTACTTGGAGCTTCACCTCCGACCTGGCACAGCGCAACCTCCCGGCTGGCAGCCCCCCAAGCAAGGTCCAGTGCCATTTGCTCATTGACGGTCAGGGGCTGCAGCTCAGGTGGGGGTGCATTGCCCGGGGAGAGTGTCAGGGTACTTACCCTAGCTGCCCTCATGAGGTCGTGCAGTTTCTTCCTGCACTGGTCTCCCGTGCGGGGGATGTGCCCCACAGCGTTGACTGGCACCCCGACTCCTCGCCATTGCCGCCTCACGGTGCTTCCGGTGTCCACATCTGGGGAAGAGGATGGCCCTGCGCTCTACCACTGCCTCTAGAAGTGCCTCCCGATCACTGTCCTGGAAGCGGGGCAGCAGTGCGACGGGGCTCATCCATGTCGGGCCCCGGTGTGTGTGTGCCGATCCGCGCACTTCCTTATACGTAGGGCATCGTGCTGGTGTCGTGCGATGACGCTGGTGGTCCTGCGCACCGCCCACCGCGTTTCTCGCGGCGCCGCTGCTGGCCGCTTTTCTGTCTGTGAATCAGTTGCGGCAGGGGCCTGTTCGAGCCATCGTGAAACGCGATGGCGTTGACGACGGCGCGGGCACTTAGCCCCGTGATCGGGAATCGCCTCCTTGATTTTGTGAAATAGCTTCATACATGTGATGGGTTTGGCCAAAAGAGACAGAAAATGAGATGGTTTCTTGCCTTAACCAGTAACCTGGGGACTGGCATCAGAGGTAGATAGCCAAGAAAGCTGTCTGCTTGTTTTAAAATCCAACTGGTTCACTAGATTGTAGGAACATAGAGCAGAAGTAGGCCATTCATCTCCTCAAGCCTGTTCCACCTTTCAATGAGGTCAGAGCTGATATGTATCCTTAATACCCTAGGCTAGCAAAAATCTATCAATCTCAGACCAAATTATTAATTGAGTTAACATTTACTGCTTTGTGTGAAGAGAGTTCCATACTTTTACCACCCTTTATGTGAAGACGTTTCCTCACCTCTCCTAAATTCATTGACTCTGAGGGATGGATTTTCTCTTTTTTTCGACTGGGCAGGAAAAGTGCGGTGCTGCCCATTGGCACATAGTCAAATAAAATCAAGGAGGAGGGTCCCACAACATTAGAGTCCTTAATGTCAACAACCTCGGCTCTTGACAGATTGGGGCGACGTTTTAAAGGATGCGTCAATGATAAAAAGATAATAGGGTAAAAGAACACCCTGCCCACGACGGAACCCCGTCCCCCAACCCCCACCAATGAAACCCCTGGTCCTCACCATGGAATTCCCCAACCCTCCATGGACCTGAACCTCGCCTGTACCCCCACAGACAGGGACCCCACCTCCCCTACCCCATGGACAGGGATCCCCCAGCACCTCTCCCTGGCGCTGCCAGGGTACTGCCCAGGCATGGCACTCTCCCCACTGGAGTCTTTCCTTACCTGTGTTCTCCTGGTGAGTTCTATCCACCAGTTTCCCATTTTAAAAAATTTGTTCTACACCCTGCCGACATGATGTCACACCATCGACAGGTGCCTTCCTGCATGGGGGGATGTTACAGCAGGGAGGCGCACTAATTATATTAAAATGTATTCAAATGGGGTTCTATTATTGCATGGTGGGAACCCCATTATATCATTGGCGGGAGCTGGGCCAATTGAGCAGGGAAATCCTGCCGGTGTAAAAGCCATTTTGGGACTGCCCCTCAATTCTATACCCACACCGCCATTCCCGCCCATCGAAAGCAGGGATGGAAAACTTCTTCCTGAGTTCCTTGCCATAGACTTCCCTACCAGAGGAAAGTTTCTATCTATCCTCTCAATTTGTTTTAAAGTCCTAAGGGTGCGATTCTCCGCACCTGCAAAAAATCGCGAAATTGTCATAAAAAACGGGCGCGTTTTACGACGGTCGTGAAGGGTCCATTTCCCGACGTATTCACGTCCGGGAAATGGGCTAGGAACGCGGCCGCGTCAATCACATGCGCGATGACGACGGGACGCGGCGACGACACGATCACGCCCACGTGACGCCGCCCGACGCCGTAAAAAGGCGCGGGCGAGCACAGAATCTGTAGTCCATGATGTCGGAGCCCACCTCGATTTGTGGAGGCCGATGTGGAGACGCTGCTCGATGCTGTCGAGCAGAGGAGGAGCATCATCCGCCCGCGGAGAGGGCATCGCCAACCTGCCAGCGCGGTACGCCAGGCCTGGCGTGAGGTGGCTGCTGCCGTCAGTGCTGTGGGGCAGACCCCTTGCTCAGCAGAGCAGTGCCGAAAAAAGCTTCACGACCTCACCAGGGCTGCCAGGGTAAGTGCCAAGAAGGTGCCCCCTGGTCACAACCATCCCTCCCCCCCCTTTACTTAATCACCCACCTCCCCCCCTGGCACGGGGGGGTGGAGGGGGATTGGGGCAGAATTATTTGAGGGTGGTTAACAAAGTTGTCACAGACCCAGCGCTCTGGCCCCGTGGAGAGATGCAATCGTCTTATGACAACTTGACCCCCAAACTGTGCCAGTATCTGAACGGACTGCTGATACCTGCCATATTGTAATGATCTACCTATGTACCCTCCCCCAACAGGCCAAGTCCGCTCACAACACCCGTGAGCGGCACCAGACTGGAGGGGGTTCGCCCAACCTGCACCCCCTCACCACCTTTGAGCAGAGGGCACTGGACCTTGTTGGGGGGTCTGCCACCCGGGATGTTGCGCTATGCGAGGTTGGCGGAGCTGCAACAAGTGAGACAACCCTCCTTGACAAACATCCACTCCTCCCCCATCCTCTGTCCCTTCACACACCCTGCCCACTGGGACACCTCCCCCATCCTCTGTCCCTTCACACACCCTGCCCACTGGGATACCTCCCCCATCCTCTGTCCCTTCACACGCTGCCCACTGGGACCGTCCATCGGCCTGCCGAGCAAATCTAAATAACCCGTCTCATTCTCTTCCCTAGGACGTGATGCCGAACGACCAGGGCCGTCTGGCTGCAGACGGACACAGGCATCTGCCCCCACCTCACCCGGGGCCGCACGACAGAGGGTGCCCGATCAGGGAGCCCCATCCTCCCCAACCCAATCTGCGAATCAGGACGCCCAGAGGGTGGCAAGACCACAAGCCACGGAAATGGTCAGCGATAACCCTCCGGACTCTGAGCGGCCCGACACCATTGAGGAGGCGCTAAATTGCGACAACATCGGGCTTGCGGCACTGCTATCTCCCACAACATCCATCATCCCAGAGATACACACCCCGGCGGGCCTATTTAGTGATGAGTCTCCTGGGTCACAGTCTGGTTCGCACATCACAGCTGAGCAGGTACAGCAGGTGGAGGTCGGAGCAACCGAGGGCCCGGACTCGCGGAGGCCAGACCAGGCCCAGCATGCAGCTGTCTCCCAGACGTTTTCGGAGTTCCTAGAATTTCTCAACCAACCCGCACAGCCGATGCCTTAAGAAACCCAGGGAGACAATGACGGGATGAGGGCTGTCTTCCAGACTCTGCAGACGCTGTTAGAGGAGTCGAACCGCGTCCACGAGCAGGGAGTGGTGCCGCTCATGGCAGAGACCCAGGCCGACACCGCACGGATGGCATCCGCGGTGGAGGCAATGGGTCAGGTTATGCAAGGCGTTGGGGTTAATGTGCACGCGTCATCCTCGGCCCTGGACAGGGTTGCCCTCTTACAGGCAGCAATGTGCCAGAGGCAAAATGACATTGCCGGTTTACTGCGGGCCTTGGCCCAGTCTCACCAGGTCATTGCCCAGTCGCAGCAGTCAGTCGCCGAGAGCATCAACCGCCTGACACATGTGCTGGATGGCGTCGTGCACTCACAGGTTGAGGTCGCACAGTCCCTGGCGGGAATGTCTAACTCCCTGGACTCCGTCTCTGCAAACCTTCGGATCCTGGTGGATACTGTTGCAGGCCTCCAGGACTGGCAGCGCCAGGTGTCGGTGGCGCGACGGGGCACCTCTCCGCTCGCACCTCTGTCCCAAAGTGAGGCCCGGGGGCCACCGGGCTCCCCGAGGGAGGAGGAGGTTTCGGGGCCCGTCCCATTAAGTCTATCACGGGACGTCCCGGAATTCTCGGCCTCCCCCCGTCCCATCCCTGGTGCATCGGGTGGGCAGCAGGCAGAGCAGGGTGGCACAATGTCACCCGAGACGCCCGCAGAGCAGCCTGGCCCATCAAGGCCGGGTCGCCCCAGGAAACGGTTGGCCAAGGAGAAACGAGTCGAGGGGGGCGATTCGCAGCAATCCTCCTCCACTCCTGCTGTATCATCTGGGGAATCACGTAGACGTAGTGTTAGGGCCCGTAAGGCAACTAAGATAGACACTGAGTAAGTTGGCACGGGTGAAGGGCACAGTTTAGTTGTAGGGGCTAGGGCACCTGTAAATAATTGTTAACATTAAACGCACTGTTCCACCTTATTTGTAATACCGTGTGATTGTTCCACAGCCACAGGAATCGTGATGGTGACCGAGTGTCGCTGGGGTTGACGAGCGGTGAAACTTCGGTGCCGGGTGTGCAGTTCCTGCCCCTCCCCCCACCCCCTCCCACAGCTAGCCCACGCGGGCACGTGATGAAGTGTCCGTGACAAACTCAGCGGCCACCAAGGTGGATGGTTCAGCTATTGCCATGGGTCAGACTCTCTCTAACGATTCTGAGCTCACAGCTCTTCGCAGAGCGGGCTGTCATCATTCCACATGGCACTGATCACACCCGCTGACACAGCCATCAATGTTGTGCCATACCGTCTGGACCCAGTGGTAAGGGTGATGTCTAAGTGGAGCAGCGTACACTGAGGGGGGGGGAGGGTTGTGGTGGTGGAAGTTGTGTGTTGACCCTCTGCATGACTAGCGATGCAGGTGGTGGTTTGGTGTTCAGCGGGGACGTCACATGCGATGCGTGAACCGTGCTGCCACCAAGGTGTCGCGTGCCCGCCGTCCTCGCCGGGTCTGTTGTGCCGCCTCCTGGACATCACCAGCACCTGGGTCGTGTCTGCATGCTGCGCCCGCCACTCCGCCAGCCTCCTCCTCCTCCTCCTCCCTCTCCTCCTCCTCCTTCTCTGTGCTGGCACCACTGCCACTGGCTTCTCCCTCCGCCTCCCGCAGCAGGGCATCTCCCCTCTGCATCGCGATGTTGTGCAGCGCACAGCAGACCACAACAATGCGAGCGACCCTGTCGGCCTGGTACTGCAGGGGCCCTCCGGAGCGGTCCAGGCACCTGAATCTCATCTTCAGGAGGCCAAGGCAGCGCTCCACCACACCCCTGGTTGCTGCATGGGCCTCGTTGTAACGTGTTTCCACATTGGTCTGAGGCCTCCGTATAGGCGTCATTAGCCAAGACCTCAGCGGATAACCCCTGTCGCCTAGCAACCAGCCCCTCAGCCGGGGGGGGGACGTCCCTCAAACATCGCAGGGATGAACGACTGCGCCAGTATGTAGGAGTCATGCACACTCCCTGGGAACCTTGCACAGACATTCATGCTTCTCATGTGGGGGTTGCATACCACCTGGATATTCATGGAGTATGTCCCCCTTCTGTTTGTGAACACGTCCCTGTCCCCTGCAGGCGGGCGCATGGGGACGTGAACACAATCGATTGCCCCCTGCACCCTCGGTATCCCGGCCACGCTGGCAAATCCACGAGCTTGTGCGTCTTGAGTTGCTCGGTCCTCGGGAAAGGTGATGTAGCGGTCCGCGATGGCATAGAGGGCGTCGGTCACATCCCGGATGCACCTGTGCACCGATGACTGGGAGATCCCGGAGAGGTCCCTGCTCGGAGACTGGAAGGAGCCGGTAGCATAGAAGTTAAGAGCGTCCGTCACCTTGATGGCAACCGGAATCGCGTGTCCTCCCCCCGTTCCACGTGGGGTGAGGTGCGTCACGAGGTGACAGATATGTATCACCGTCCGCCTACTCAGCCGGAGTCTCCTCCTGCAGGTGATGTCCGTCATTGTTAGGAAAGAGATCCGGGCACGGTACACCCTCGGCCTTGGTCATCGCCTTTGGCGCCATGGCTGCACCCTCACTCTCTCCTCTTCCTCTTCCTCCTCCTCCCCCCCATGCTGCTCGACGACTGGCAACTCCTCGGCCCTTCCTTCTGCTGCTGCAGCTGGCCCTGCATCCACTGCGGGTTGTGGGTGTGGATGCTGCTGCTTCGCCAAATGCAGTGCAGCGGCGCCAACCACTGCGCAGAACATCGCCGTTCTGTTCCCATACATTGTGCTAACCTACAGAAGGGTGGTGGGGGGCAGAGAAACGGGACATGTTAGACGGAGGTTAGTCGACACCTCGGCAGCCGCCTGCCACGGGATACCTGTGTGTCCCGGTGGCCTGGTCGCGCTGCTGACACGCGGGCAGCCTAACCCCTGGTCACTTTCTGCATCCAACGGCCAGTAAACTATGTCCTCCTCACGGGTGCGTCAGTGGCCTGTGGCCGTAAGCCACAGGGGAACCAGCGGCCGTGTCCTTGTTACCGGCACACCATGGCATGGTGGCAGACATTTTGTTACGGGGGTTAGACGGCTCACTTGCTCACTCTCTACCTAACCCCTCCCCCCACTCCCACTCCCCTCCTCCATCTCCCCCTCCGTCTCCCCCACTGCCCTCTCCATCTCCCCCACTCCCCCCTCCGTCTCCCCCACTCCCCCCCCCGTCTCCCCCACTCCCCCCCTCCGTCTCCCCCACTCCCCCCCTCCGTCTCCCCCACTCGCCCCCCCTCCGTCTCCCCCACTCCCCCCCCTCCGTCTCCCCCCACTCCCCCCCTCTGTCTCCCCCACTCCCCCCCTCTGTCTCCCCCACTGCCCCCTCTGTCTCCCCCACTGCCCTCTCCATCTCCCCCACTCCCCCCCCCTCCGTCTCCCCCACTCCCCCCTCCGTCTCCCCCACTCCCCCCCTCCGTCTCCCCCACTACCCTCTCCATCTCCCCCACTCCCCCCTCCGACTCCCCCACTCCCCCCGTCTCCCCCACTCCCCCCCTCCGTCTCCCCACTCCCCCCCTCTATCTCCCCCACTCCCCCCCCTCCATCTCCCCACTGCCCTCTCCATCTCCCCCACTCCCCCCCCCCCTCCGTCTCCCCCACTCCCCCCTCCGTCTCTCCCCACTCCCCCCCTCCGTCTCCCCCACTACCCTCTCCATCTCCCCCCTCCGACTCCCCCACTCCCCCCGTCTCCCCCACTCCCCCCTCCGTCTCCCCCACTCCCCCCCTCTATCTCCCCCACTCCCCCCTCCATCTCCCCCACTGCCCTCTCCATCTCCCCCACTCTCCCCCCTCCGTCTCCCCCCTTCCCCCCTCCGCTCCCCCACTCCCCCCCTCCGTCTCCCCCACTCCCCCCACCATCTCCCCCACTCCCCCCCAGTCTCCCCCACTCCCCCCCCTCCGTCTCCCCCACTCCCCCCCTCCGTCTCCCCCGCTCCCCCCCCTCCGTCTCCCCCACTGCCCTCTCCGTCTCCCCACTCCCCCCTCCATCTCCCCCACTCCCCCCCGCTTTGGACCCCCCCTCCCGTTCTCAGGGATGCCTTCCCCGTTGTGGCCAGACTCGAGCGGTGCGCTGAGCGGTGCGCTGAGCGGTGCGCTAACCTCCTGGAAGCAGTCGTCAGCCAGCACGACTGGTTGACGAACTTAAAAAGCAGGTGTGTTTCACGCCGTGTAAACAGTGCGCGATTAAGTCGGGACTTCGGCCCATGTGGGCCGGTGAATAGCGGGGGGGGGGGGCAATTTGTAGCAATTCTGGTCGTGTCGGGGGCGTAATGGAGGCGTTTGGCGGGAATGGCGACTCGGAGTTTGTGCGGGGTTCGGAGAATAGCGGGAGGGTGTCGGACCAGCGTCGCCGTAAAAATTTGCGACGCCCGCTATTCTCCGACCCGTCGCACCCAGAAGCTTTCAACGCTGCTACAGGGGACTGGATACAGTGGGTGCGATTTAACCAAATGGGAACTATTTCCCACAGTAAGCGCATTTAGCCACATGTTTCCTGGTGCTTGCAGCACCAAGAAACACTACGCTATCTAATGTGACTTGGATTACATACTAGGTCTCACTGGGGAACATGCAGCTGAAGCCACACTTAGTCCCGTTTCCTGCAATGAGGAGCCACGCTCATTGAAACTCCTCTGTGCAGGGAGAGATTGGAACGCCATTTTAAAATGGCATCCCGATCTCTCGAGCTCCTGATGTGACCTTCATGTCCCTCCCCAAACGTCAACTCACTGTAAGGACCCTCCCGCCCCCTGCCTGATCACAGGCAAAAAATGCAAGCTTGGCACCTTGGCAGTGTCAACTGAAATGGGCACTACCAGGGTGCCAGGTTGGCATTGCCAAGATGCCAGGCTGGCTTTTTTTGCACATGCACGATCAGGCTGGGATTGCCCCGCGTAGATGCTGAGGGGGGAGGGAGGAGGCTGTTGGGGATACTCCCGTATTGCATTCGGGTTGGGGGGTAGGTCAGGGATTGTTTTGTAAATCGTCATTTTAAAATGGTGTCCCAATCCCTCGCTATAACGTTCCAACGAGCAGAGCTCCCCACTGTACAAAACGGGGCCTCGGCCGCGCGTTCCCCATTCAGATCCCTTATTAAATGCGAGTCGTGTTGAATAGCCATGTGTTTCTCGGCACTGCAAGTGCTGGGAAACATGCAGCTAAATGCACTTACTAGGGGACTTTGTTCCCTTTTGGGAGACACACCCCATGTCTCAGGAATGGAGAATTCTGCCGTAGATTTTTAAATAAAGATTTGTGCATTAGTAGAAAAGGGTGGAAACTAAATTTAAATGAGTGGAAGGTTTGAGCATCGTTAGGCCTGTGTAGGGTGGGCAGCACCCATTGTGCCGGTAGTCAAACCAAACAGGACTATTGCATTTGCGGAGATTCCAAGATGACAGTAAAGCAGGCTGCAAAAGTAACCAACCCCAAAATAGAAGATGACAAGTTGACTGGAGGTTACACTTACCAACAGTTAGAATTGGATGATGCATTAAGAGGATTTGACACCATAAATACTCACAAGAGGTTATACCAATGTACACGTCTACTGTTTGGAGATTCAGTGGTTTGTGCCATCATCCAGAGTATTATGGAGAGTTTGCTGTAGGGTTTGGCCAGGGGTTGCCATTCATTTGGATGACATTTTAATAACAGGATCCACTGATGAGGAACATCTGGCCAATTGGATGAAGATATGAAGGTTTTAAAAGGCAGGAGTGCACTTAAAGGGAGAGAAATGCACCTTCCAAAGAAAAGGTAGTTCATCTTTGTTATTGAGTGGACACTCAGGGGTTACATCTCATAGAAGACAAAGTGTGAGCGATGTTAGAAACATCTCAGAACTCAGATCTTTCCTGGGAATGGCCAACGATTATGGGTGATTCCTCCTGTATCAATTGACATTGCTAGCACTATTGCATGTGCTGTTAAAGAAACACAAGAGCTGGGGTTAAAAAGCACCCCAGGAAGAGGCTTTTAACCAAGTTCAGCAGACACTTCAGTCTTCATGCTGACTGGCCTATTTTGACCCCCGTTAAGAAGATACACACATGTGATGCATCACTGTATGGGATAGGGGCTGTGTTATTTCATACACTGCAGATGAGTCAGAGAGATCCATTGGCTGCGTGTCAAGAACCCTAACATACGTGGAAATAAGATACTCCCAAACTGAAAAAGAAGGCCTGGCTCTTATTTACGGCATCAGGAAGTTTCATCAGTACAAATATGTGAGGCATTTCACGATGATCTCAAGTCACAAACCACTTTTAGGGCACTTTAAAGAAGACAAAGTGATTCCTCCAATTGATTCTGCATAAGTACAGCTTTGGTTGCTGTTCTAATCAACCTACAAAAATACTTTCCAATATTGGCCAGGGGTTCACAAAGCCAATGCTTAAGTAGACTTCCATTACCAGAAAGCATACCTTCCCCACTCGTACCACAAGAGGTTGTAATTGCCTTAAACTTTCTGGACTCCTTACCTGTAACAGTATACCAAATTAAGGAATGGACTCATGGAAACCCATTGTTAGCCAAGGTTAAACATATGGGGCGAAATTCTCCGCCCCCCACGACGGGTGGGAGAATAGCGGGAGGGCCTTCCCGACTTTTTTGACGCCCTCCCGCTATTCTCCCACCCCCCCGCCGAAATCCCGACACGAATCGCTGCCGCCGTTTTTTTACGGCCGGCAGCGATTCACAGCTGTTAGAAGGGCCGAAGTCCCAGCCCTTTACGACCTTTTTACGAACGGCAAACACACCTGGTCCTGCCGTTCGTAAAAACGTCGTGACTACTTGGAAAAAAATAACCATGGCACCGATTGGCACGGCAGTACCACGGCCGTGCCAAGGGTGCCATGGGCCCGCGATCGGTGCCCACCGATCGCGGGCAGCGGGCCCGATGCCCGCGCACTATTTGTCCTTCCGCCGCCCCGCAGTATCAATACGCGGGGCGGCTGAGGGGCAACCCGGACCGCGCATGCGCGGGTTTCGCGCAAAAACGCGATGACGTCACCCGCGCACGCGCGGGTGGAGTCTTCCCACCTGCGCATGCACGGCTGACGTCATATGACGCGTCAGCCGGCGCTAAGTCCGACAAGCGGGCTTAACGATTTTCGTTAAGCCCGACTTGTCGGAGCCTCCGACGTCGGGCTGCTAGCCCCGACGGGGGACCAGAATCGGTCCCCCGTCGGGAAGGGGCGCGATGCCGTAAAACCCGCCCGGGTTTTACGGCGGTTTGACGATTTCTCCCGTTTTGGGAGAATTTCGCCCATGATACTCCATGGATCCAGTATGAGAAAGCTTTGAAGGAAATGAAGCCTTATCAGCTCAGGAAAGATGGGCTTAGTTGCGAGGATGGTGTCATCCTTTGGCAAATGAATGCAGTTGTCCCCATAACCGGAAGGGAACACTACCTGAAGAATTGCACAGCACCCATTCGGATGTGTCCAAGATGTCAACATTAGCTCAAAGCTACACATGGTGGCCTGGCATCAATGAGGAGATCGAAAGAGTTGTGAAATGATGTGACCAATGCCAGTTAAGCCAGAAGTTGCCAGCCGCAGCTCCCTTGTAGGGAATGGCTGCTGAGAGTTAATGTAGGTTACGTTGGCCCATTCATGGTCGTTATGTTCCCTTTTGCTCATGAACACCCATTCAAAATGGATGGAGGCATTTTAAATAAGGGGCTGAATTCTTCCGCCACTCCCGCCACAAAAAGTGCCACTGGTGAGACGCAGATAATGGAGAAGTCCATTGACCTCGGGCTGGATTCTCCAGTCACCGGGTGAACTTGGCCAGAGAATCCCGCCCAAAGTCAACAACTTCACAGGCTACAGTTGAGAAACTGCGCCACATTTTCATCACCCCCGGTGTATCCAAGTGCTTGTCTCGGTCAATGGAAATGTGTTCACATGTGCGGAATTCCAACGGTTCATGACCCTTAATGGAAATAAAAATATTCGCACTGTACCGTATTCCCTCATTGAATGGGTTAGCTGAGTGTGCAATTCAGACGTTCAAGGCTGGTCTCAGGAAGCAATCACCTGTGAAGCAATAACCACTAAGAATCAAGATAACACGGCTTTTGTTCGCCGACCGAGCCACCGCGCATGCCACCAGTGACATATCTCCAGCTGAGTTGTTGATGAGTCATCGTTTCAGAACCAGGTTGAGCATAGTAGCTCCAAACTTGGTTGAGACAAGGCAGAGTTGTCAGAAAGGGACCATGATTCTGCAAATATGGAAAGGACATTTGAGAAAGACGATCCAGTTTTTGTTGAGAATTTCCGAAGTGGTCCAAGTTGAAGCCCAGGAGTTATGGTGGCCAAGACAGGGCCACTGAAGTAAAAGTAAAAGTTTTTGAAGAAACCTAGATCATTTGCGGAGATGGGTGCCATCCCAGTCCTACAGCCTGATGTAATTGTGCCAGAAAGAAGTGTTGTTTGGCCTACGAGTGAGGTGGTTGAGGAGATTTTCACAGTTACTTCATTGCAGTATTAATGTAAGCCTACTTGTGACAATAATAAATGAAAAAAGATTGATCAGCCAATGACAGGTCAAAGCGTTGCTCCCACTGGAACCAGGAAACAGTGGAAAATGATGTACTGCACCAAGAAAGAGTTCAAGTGAAGCAGATACACCCAAATCTACCTTTACAGCGGAAACTTAAACAGTTGGGCCAGCAGGCCGTTGAATGGCAGATGGAGTTTAATTTGGATAAATGTGAGGTGATGTATTTTGATAGATCAAATCAGGGCAGGACCTACTCAGTTAATGGTAGGGAGTTGGGGAGAGTTATAGAGCAAAGAGATCTAGGCGTACAGGTTCATAGCTCCTTAAAGGTGGAGTCGCAGGTGGACAGGGTGTTGAAGAAGGCATTCAGCATGGCAGGTTTTATTGGTCAGAATATTGCAGACAGGAGTTGGGACGTCTTGTTGAAGTTGTACAAGGCATTAGAACATAAGAACATAAGAACTAGGAGCAGGAGTAGGCCATCTGGCCCCTCGAGCCTGCTCCGCCATTCAATGAGATCCTGGCTGATTTTTTGTGGACTCAGCTCCACTTTCTGACCCGAACACCATAACCCTTAATCCCTTTATTCTTCAAAAAACTATCTATCTTTACCTTAAAAACATTTAATGAAGGAGCCTCAACTGCTTCACTGGGCAAGGAATTCCATAGATTCACAAGCCTTTGGGTGAAGAAGTTCCTCCTAAACTCAGTCCTAAATCTACTTCCCCTTATTTTGAGGCTATACCCCTGAGTTCTGCTTTCACCTGCCAGTGGAAACAACCTGCCCACATCTATCCTATCTATTCCCTTCATAATTTTATATGTTTCTATAAGATCCCCCCTCATCCTTCTAAATTTCAACGAGTACAGTCCCAGTCTACTCAACCTCTCCTCATAATCCAACCCCTTCAGCTCTGGGATTAACCTAGTGAATCTCCTCTGCACACCCTCCAGCGCCAGTACGTCCTTTCTCAAGTAAGGAGACCAAAACTGAACACAATACTCCAGGTGTGACCTCACTAACACCTTATACAATTGCAGCATAACCTCCCTATTCTTAAACTCCATCCCTCTAGCAATGAAGGACAACATTCCATTTGCCTTCTGAATCACCTGTTGCACCTGTAAACCAACTTTCTGTGACTCATGCACTAGCACACCCAGGTCTCTCTGCACAGCAGCATACTTTAATATTTTATAATATAAATAATAATCCCGTTTGCTGTTATTTCTACCAAAATGGATAACCTCACATTTGTCAACATTGTATTCCATCTGCCAGGCCCTAGCCTATTCACTTAACCTATCCAAATCCCTCTGCAGACTTCCAGTATACTCTGCACTTTTTGCTTTACCACTCATCTTAGTGTCATCAGAAAACTTGGACACATTGCCCTTGGTTGGCAACTCCAAATCATCAATGTAAATTGTGAACAATTGTGGGCCCAACACGGATCCCTGAGGGACACCACTAGCTATTGATTGCCAACCAGAGAAACACCCATTAATCCCCACTCTTTGCTTTCTATTAATTAACCAATCCTCTATCCATGCTACTACTTTACCCTTAATGCCATGCATCTTTATCTTATGCAGCAACCTTTTGTGTGGCACCTTGTCAAAGGCTTTCTGGAAATCCAGATATGTCACATCCATTGGCTCCCCGTTATCTACTGTACTGGTAATGTCCTCAATAAATTCCACTAAATTAATTAGGCACGACCTATCCTTTATGAACCCATGCTGCGTCTGCCCAATGGGACAATTTCTATCCAGATGCCTCGCTATTTCTTCCTTGATGATAGATTCCAGCATCTTCCCTACTACTGAAGTTAATCTCACTGGCCTATAATTAGCTGCTCTCTGCTTACCTCCTTTTTTAAACAGTGGTGTCCATTTGCTCATTTCCAATCCACCGGGACCACCCCAGAGTCTAGTGAATTTTGGTAAATTATCACTAGTGCATCTGCAATTTCCCTAGCCATCTCTTTCAGCACTCTGGGATGCATTCAATCAGGGCCAGGAGACTTGTCTACCTTTAGCCCCATTAGCTTTCCCATCACTACCTCCTTAGTGATAACAATCCTCTCAAGGCCCTCACCTGTCATAGCCTCATTGCTATCAGTCACTGGCATGTTATTTGTGTCTTCCACTGTGAAGACCGACCCAAAAAACCTGTTCAGTTCCTCAGCCATTTCCTCATCTCCCATTATTAAAACTCCCTTCTCATCCTCTAAAGGACCAATATTTACCTTAGCCACTCTTTTTTGTTTTATATATTTGTAGAAACTTTTACTGTCTTTTATTATATTCTGAGCAAGTTTACTCTCATAATCTGTTTTACTCTCCTTTATAGCTTTTTTAGTAGCTTTCTGTTGCCCCCTAAAGATTTCTCAGTCCTCTAGTCTCCCACCAATCTTTGCCACTTTGTATGCTTTTTCCTTCAATTTGATACTCTCCCTTATTTCCTTAGATATCCAAGGTCGATTTTCCCTCTTTCTACCGTCCTTCCTTTTTGTTAGTATCAACCTTTGCTGAGCACTGTGAAAAATCTCTCCACTGTTCCTCAACTGTTCCACCATAAAGTCTTTGCTCCCAGTCTACCTTAGCTAGTTCTTCTCTCATCCCATTGTAATCTCCTTTGTTTAAACACAAAACACTAGTATTTGATTTTACCTTCTCACCCTCCATCTGTATTTTAAATTCCACCATATTGTGATCGCTCCTTCCGAGAGGATCCCTAACTATGAGATCATGAATCAATCCTGTCTCATTACACAGGACAAGATCTAGGACCGCTTGTTCCCTCGTAGGTTCCATTATGTACTGTTCGAGGAAACTATCGCGGATACATTCTATAAACTCCTCCTCAAGGTTGCCTTGACCGACCTGGTTAAACCAATCGACATGTAGATTAAAATCCCCCATGATAACTGCTGTACCATTTCTACATGCATCAGTTATTTCTTTGTTTATTGCCTGCCCCACCATAACGTTACTATTTGGTGGCCGATAGACTACTCTTTTCAGTGACTTTTTCGCCTTACTATTCCTGATTTCCACCCAAATGGATTCAACCTTATCCTCCATAGCACCGATGTCATCCCTTACTATTGCCCAGATGTCATCCTTAAATAACAGAGCTACACCACCTCCCTTACCATCTACTCTGTCCTTCCGAATAGTTTGATACCCTCGGATGTTTAACCCCCAGTCTTGACCATCCTTTAACCATGTTTCAGTAATAGCCACTAAATCATAGTCATTCACGATGATTTGCGCCATCAACTCATTTACTTTATTCCGAATACTACGAGCATTCAGGTAAAGTACACTTATGTTGGTTCTTTTACGTCTGTTCTGAATCTTAACTTCTCCAGTTTTATTCCTTTTAGCATTACTGGGCCTATTCACTGAGCTCCCCTCAGTCACTGTACCTTTTACTGGCGCCCTTTTTGATTTTTGACTATGGCTTCTCTGCCTTGCACTTTCCCCCTTACTTCCTTTTGCTTCTGTCCCTGTTTTACTACCTTCCAACTTTCTGCATCGGTTCCCATCCCCCTGCCACATTAGTTTAAACCCTCCCCAACATCTCTATCAAACACCTCCCCTAGGACATCGGTTCCAGTCCTGCCCAGGTGCAGACCGTCCGGTTTGTACTGGTCCCACCTCCCCCAGAACCGGTCCCAATGCCCCAGGAATTTGAATTCCTCCCTCTTGCACCATCTCTCGAACCACGCATTCATCCTATCTTTCCTGACATTCCTACTCTGACTAGCTCGTGGCACTGGTAGCAATCCTGAGATTGCTAGCTTTGAGGTCCTACTTTTTAGTTTAACTCTAACTCCCTGAATTCAGCTTGTCGGACCTCATCCCATTTGTTACCTATATCGTTAGTGCCTATGTGCACCACGACAGCTGGCTGTTCACCCTCCCCGCCCCAGAATGTCCTGCAGCCGCTCCGAGACATCCTTGACCCTTGCACCAGGGAGGCAACATACCATCCTGGAGTCTCGAATGCGTCCACAGAACCGCCTGTCTATTCCCCTTACGATTGAGTCCCCTATCACTATAGCCCTGCCATTTTTCTTCCTGCCCTGCTGCGCAGCAGAGCCAGCCCCGGTGCCATGAACCTTGCTGCTGCTGCCTTCCCCTGGTGAGCCATCTCCCTCAACAGTATCTAAAACGGTATATCTGTTTTGCAGGGAGATGACCGCAGGGGACACCTGCACTGCCTTCCTACTCTTGCTCTGTCTTTTGGTCACCCATTTTCTATCTCCCTCAGTAACCTTCACCTGCGGTGTGACCAACTCGCTAAACGTGCTATCCATGACCTCCTCAGCATCGCGGATGCTCCAAAGTGAGTCCATCCGCAGCTCCAGAGCCGTCAAGCGGTCTAACAGGAGCTGCAACTGAACACACTTCCTGCACGTGAAAGAGCCAGGGACAGTGGACATGTCCCTGAGCTCCCGCATCGCACACGAGGAGCATGACACGTGTCTGGGATCTCCTGCCATGTCTTAAATCTTAGGTAAACTTTCCAACTACAATTTCAAAAAACGAAAGAAAAATAAATAAATTAGACAATGAAAAGAAAACTACTTACCAGTCACTTACCACGGTTAAAAGCACCTCCTCCCCACCCAGCTTCGAATTCCCAAACTCACTCTTTGTTGTGCCTCACTCTGGCTGTGTCTTCTCTGGCTCACTGAGAGAACTCACCCAGTGTCTCAGATGCTCCCTGGTTCTCTCCCTGCAGATTAAAAGTTACAGGCCAGAAGAAAGAGAGAGAACAAAACAGTAGGACCACACATGGAATACTGTATTCAGTTCTGGTCACCCTATTACAGGAAGGTGTTAAACTAGAAAGAATGCAGAAGAGATTTATGAGGATGCTCCCAGGAGTTGATGGTCTGAGCTATCAGGAGAGGCTCGATAGACTGGGACTTTTTTCCCAGGAGCGTAGGAGGCTTACATGTGATCTTATAGAGGTCGATAAAATAATGAGGGGCATAGATAAGGTAGATAGTCAACATCTTTTCCCAAAGGGAGAGGAGTCTAGAACTAGAAGTGAGAGGGGAGAGATACTAGAGACCAGAGGGGAAATTTCTTCACAGAGGGTGGTGAGCATCTGGAACAAGTTGCCAGAGGCAGTGGTAGAGGCGGGTACAATTTTGTGTTTTAAAAAGCAGTTAGACAGTTACATGGGCAGGGTGGCTATAGAGGGATATGGCCAAATGCGGGCAACTGGGACTAGCTTAATGATAGAAACTGGGCGGCATGGACCAGCTGGGCCAAAGGGCCTGTTTCATGCTGTGAACATCTATGACTATGACTATGACTAGTTGAGCTATGGCATTCCAGAGAAAGAGATAGTCAACTGACAGATTGAGTTCCTGATGAATCATGTTATAAATTGTTCATTATAGTTAATGTTTTGAAAGTTGTATAAGTTGTCAATGTACTATGCAATAAGGGACTTAAAGGGGAGGGATGTGGTAGCTCGGAAGGGTCATGTGACCTCATCAGCCAATGGGGAACGAGGGCAGGGATCTCGGTGCAGAATTAAGGCTTTGTGCTGAGAATGGAGACATCGCTGATTGTGCTATGTATATAGTTTGTTAGTTAATAAAGACGTAATTGTTCATGAGCTAACTGGTGGTTGCCAATCATTCCATTTACTACAGTGCTCAATTCCATAGCCCTCTTGTCCTGATGGGCCTGGCCCAGTTCAAAACTAATGTAATATGATGCCCTGGCATAGAGTGCATCCATGACCTCACGGATGCATTGGTGAGTGAATGACTGCATGATGCCACACAGATCACCCATTGAGCTCTGGAACGATCCTGTGGCTTTCATGGCCTTCATGGCCACAGGGAGAACATGCCCTGCTCTCCACATTGTGCCAAGTTGGATAGAATACCGAACAGGTGCTGCACTGTTTCCCGACTGAGGGGGAGCCTCCTGCGGCACTTACCGTCCGACAGCTCTATGAAGGACACCCGGATTCTGTAAATCCTCGGACTCCTTCTTTACGTGCGAGCCCCCTGTTTGGCTTGTGCTGTGTCTGGCTCTTGAGTCTTCCCTGCGGCCCACTGTCCTCCTGGTGATGGGTTCTCCCTGGATACGGCCACTCATCGCTTCTGGAGTCTGTGCTCCTCCGAATTGCCAACTCCACTGGCTCTATCCCGAGATCTCTCGGAAAGCTCCAAGGGGTGAGAGTGTGTGTGTGTGAGAGAGAGAGAGCAAGAGAGAGGCAGACAGACAGTGAGGTTGGTTTCCCAGCCAGTTACCTCAGATCCTGACCTCACTGTTTGTCCTCCTGGTCCTGGAAGCAATTATTCCTACTGATGGCTAACGCTTACTCACATGTCTGGCTCCCTTCCAACGTCAGCACTTGACTGGCCCCGGTCAATGCCCTCACCCCTTCAGAGGTGCCTGTGGTCTCCTGTATGGTTTTTCCCTCCTTTAATATATACATTACTGGGGATTCTGACATGCTGTTTCGATGGTCTCCCATCTCTCAATGGCAGGGTCAACCGGTCACTTACGTATAACTTGAGGACTAATGGATCCTCTATGGCAGGCGCTGGGGGTCCAGCAATTATGCTTATATATTCCCCCTCGATCCCCTGCACCCAGCCTTTTATCGTTAAAATATGGGGCGGAATTCTCAGCCTCATAACGCCGCAGACTCTAACCGCGATTGGGCGGAGAATCTGGCATTCAGCCAAAATCAAGTTCCACACGCAACACCGATTTGGACGCCATATCGGCGGTAACAAGATTTGTGCCCCATATATGCGGCACGCAAGACTGCCATTTGCATTTATTTAAATGTTATTAGCGGTTGCACACACTGGGTGCGATTCTCCGATGTCACGCCGGTTTAGGGAGTAGTGGGGGGGAGAGGGAGTACTGGGAGGGGAGAGAGGGAACGAGTAGTGGGGGGGAGAGGGAGTACTGGGAGGGGAGAGAGGGAACGAGTAGTGGGGAAGAGGGAGCGAGTAGTGGGAGGGGGGAGAGGGAGTAGTGTGAGGGGGAGAGGGAACGAGTAGTGGGGGGAGAGGGAGCGAGTAGTGGGAGGGGGGGAGAGGGAGCGAGTAGTGGGAGGGGGGAGAGGGAGTAGTGGGAGGGGGGGAGAGAGCGAGTAGTGGGAGGGGGAGAGAGGGAGTAGTAGGAGGGGGGGAGAGCGAGTAGTAGGAGGGGGGAGAGGGTGTAGTGGGGGGGGGAGAGGGAGCGAGTAGTGGGAGGGGGGGAGAGGGAGCGAGTAGTGGGAGGGGGAGAGGGAGTAGTGGGAGGGGGGAGAGAGCGAGTAGTGGGAGGGGGAGAGAGCGAGTAGTGGGAGGGGGGAGAGCGAGTAGTGGGAGGGTGGAGAGGGAGTAGTGGGGGGGGAGAGGGAGCGAGTAGTGGGGGGGAGAGGGAGCGAGTAGTGGGAGGGGAGAGGGAGTAGTGGGAGGGAGAGGGAGAGAGTAGTGGGAGGGGGCGGAGAGGGAGCGAGTAGTGGGGGGGTGGGAGTAGTGGGAGGGGGGAGAGGGAGTAGGGGGAGAGGGAACGAGTAGTGGGGGGGAGGGAGTAGTGGGAGGGGGAGAGGGAGTAGTGGGAGGGGGGGAGAGGGAGTAGTGGGAGGGGGGGAGATAGCGAGTAGTGGGAGGAGGGGGTAGAGAGGGATTAGTGGGAGGGGAGAGAGCGAGTAGTGGGAGGGGGTAGAGGGAGTAGTGGGAGGGGGAAGAGGGAGCGAGTAGTGGGGGGGAGAGGGAATAGTGGGAGGGGGGAGGGAGTAGTGGGAGGGGGATAGGGAGCGAGTAGTGGGAGGGGGGAGAGAGCGAGTAGTGGGGGTGGAGAGGGAGTAGTAGGAGGGGGATACAGAGCGAGTAGTGGGAGGGGGGGAGAGAGCGGGTAGTGGGAGGGGGAGAGAGGGAGTAGTGGGAGGGGGGAGGGAGTAGTGGGAGGGGGATAGGGAGCGAGTAGTGGGAGGGGGAGAGAGCGAGTAGTGTGAGGGGGAGGGGAGTAGTGGGGGGGAGAGGGAGTAGTGGGAGGGGGATAGGGAGCGAGTAGTGGGAGGGGGGAGAGAGCGAGTAGTGGGGGTGGAGAGGGAGTAGTAGGAGGGGGATAGGGAGCGAATAGTGGGAGGGGGGAGATAGCGGGTAGTGGGAGGGGGGAGAGAGGGAGTCGTGGGAGGGGGGAGAGGGAGTAGTGGGAGGGGGGAGAGAGGGAGTAGTGGGAGGGGGAGAGAGGGAGTAGTGGGAGGGGGAGAGAGGGCGTAGTGGGAGGGGGGAGAGAGGGAGTAGTGGGAGGGGGGAGAGAGCGTGTAGTGGGAGGGGGGGAGAGAGCGAGTAGTGGGAGGGGGAGAGAGGGAGTAGTGGGAAGGGGGAGAGAGTGAGTAGTGGGAGGGGGAGAGAGCGAGTAGTGGGAGGGGGGAGAGAGGGAGTAGTGGGAGGGGGGAGAGAGGGAGTAGTGGGAGGGGGGGAGAGAGGGAGTAGTGGGGGGGAGAGAGCGAGTAGTTGGGGGGAGAGGGAGTAGTGGGGGGAGAGGGAGTAGTGGGAGGGGGGAGTAGTGGGAGGGGGAGAGAGGGAGTAGTGGGAGGGGGGAGAGAGGGAGTAGTGGGAGGGGGGAGAGAGGGAGTAGTGGGAGGGGGGAGAGAGGGAGTAGTGGGGGGGGGAGAGAGGGAGTAGTGGGAGGGGGGAGAGAGGGAGTAGTGGGAGGGGGAGAGAGTGGGAGGGGGGAGAGAGCGAGTAGTGGGAGGGGGGAGAGAGGGAGTAGTGGAACGGGGAGAGAGGGAGTAGTGGGGGGGAGAGAGGGAGTAGTGGGAGGGGGGAGAGAGGGAGTAGTGGGAGGAGGGGAGAGAGCGAGTAGTGGGGAGGGAGGAGAGCGAGTAGTGGGAGGGGAGAGAGGGAGTAGTGGGAGGGGAGAGAGGGAGTAGTGGGAGGGGGGAGAGGGAGTAGTGGGAGGGGAGAGAGCGAGTAGTGGGAGGGGAGAGAGGGAGTAGTGGGAGGGGGGAGAGGGAGTAGTGAGGGAGGGGGTGAGGTAGTGAGTAGTGGGATGGAAGGGGGAGAGGGAGTGAGTGGAGTGGGTCGTCCAACCTCGGATGCAACATCTCAGCCACCCTGCCGTGGCAGGACATTGATGAGGACACGGCCGCTGAGGAGGACGTTGTTTTTTTAAAAAATAATTTTTATTGAAAAATTTTAAATTTATACAACAACAACGAACCATAATAAAATACCAACAATAACAATAATGATATCAATCATAAACATTCACCCCTCCTCAATGAACAACACAACATATTAACAACAACTTAAATTAACACAATGTTAAGTTACATAACCGTAGAAAACAAAATAGAAACTATAATAAGGAACACCCCCCTTACCCCCCCCCCCCCCCCCCCCCCCCCCCCCCCCCCCCCCCCCCCCCCGGGGGTTGCTGCTGCTATTGACCAAGATACCTATCTTTGAGCCAGGAAGTCCAGAAAAGGCTGCCATCGTTTATAGAACCCTTGTATTGATCCTCTCAGGGCAAATTTGACCCTTTCCAATTTTATAAATCCGGCCATGTCACTGATCCAGGTCTCCACACTTGGGGGCCTTGCATCCTTCCACTGCAGCAAGATCCTTCGTCAGGCTACTAGGGACGCAAAGGCCAGGACACCGGCCTCTTTCGCCTCCTGCACTCCCGGCTCCACCGCACCTCCAAAAATCGCGAGTCCCCACCCTGGTTTGACCCTGGATCCAACCACCCTCGACACCGTCCCCGCCACCCCCTTCCAGAATTCTTCCAGTGCCGGGCATGCCCAGAACATATGGGCGTGATTCGCTGGACTCCCCGAACACCTTGTGTACCTGTCCTCACTCCCAAAGAACCTACTCATCCTAGTCCCGGACATGTGGGCCCGGTGCAGCACCTTAAATTGGATGAGACTAAGCCTCGCACATGAAGAGGAAGAGTTGACTCCAAGGCATCCGCCCAAGTCCCGTCCTCTATCTGCTCCCCAAGTTCCCCCTCCCATTTAGCCTTCAGCTCCTCCACTGACGACTCCTCCACCTCCTGCATTATCTTATAGATGTCAGGCACCTTCCCCTCTCCGACACACACCCCCGAAAGCACTCTGTCCATCGTCCCCCGCGACAGCAGCAGAGGGAATCCCTCTACCTGTCGCCTAGCAAACGCCTTTACCTGCAAGTATCTGAACATGTTCCCTTGGGGGAGCCCAAATTTATCTTCCAGTTCCCTCAGGCCCGCAAACCTCCCGCCAATAAACAGGTCCTTCAATTTACTGATGCCCACCCTTTGCCACCCCCTAAATCCCCCATCATTGTTCCCCGGGATGAACCAATGATTTCCACCCAATGGAGTCTCCATCGAGCCCCCTATTTCCCCCCTATGCCGTCTCCACCGTCCCCAGATTCTTAGGGTCGCCGCCACCACCGGGCTCGTGGTATACCTCTTAGGAGAGAGCGGCAACGGTGCTGTTTCCATGGCACCCAGGCTCGTACCTCTACATGACGCCATCTCCATTCTTTTCCACGCCGCCCCCCCCCATCACCCATTTACACACCATTGACACATTGGCCGCCCAATAATACCCCAGAAGGTTGGGCAGCGCCAGCCCGCCTCTATCCCTCCCTCGCTCCAGGAAAACCCTCTTCACTCTCGGAGTCCCATGTGCCCACACAAAGCTCAAAATACTGCTAGTCACTCTCCTAAGAAGGCCCTGGGGATGAAGATGGGCAGGCACTGAAAGAGGAACAAGAACCTCGGAAGCACCGTCATTTTGATGGACTGCACCCTCCCCGCCAATGACAATGGCAGCATGTCCCACCTCTTGACCTCCTCCTCCATCTGATCTACCAGTCTGGTGAAGTTATGCTTGTGGAGAGTCCCCCAGTCCCTGGCCACTTGCACCCCCAGGTACCTAAAGCTCTCCCCTGCCCTCCTAAGCGGGAGCCTACCAATTCCTTCCTCCTGGTCTCCAGGGTGCACCACAAACACCTCACTCTTGCCTAAATTTAGTTTATAGCCTGAAAAGGTCCCAAACTCAGCTAGCAGCTCCATCATCCCCGGCATCCCTCTCACCGGTCCGCCACATACAGTAACAGGTCATCGGCATACAATGACACCCTATGTTCCTCCCCACCTCGCACCAAACCTCTCCACCTCTCTGAATCCCTCAACGCCATCGCCAGCGGCTCGATTGCCAATGCAAACAACAAGGGGGACAGGGGGCAACCTTGCCTGGTCCCTCGGTAAAGACGAAAGTACTCCAACCTCCTCCCATTCGTGGCTACACACGCCATCGGGGCCTCATATAGCAGCCTCACCCATCTAATAAACCCTTCACCAAATCCAAACCTCCCCAACACCTCCCATAAGTACCCCCACTCCACTCTATCAAAGGCATTCTCTGCATCCAACACCACCACTATCTCAGCCTCCCCCTCAATCGCCGGCATCATGATGACATTCAACAATCTCCGCACATTCGTGTTCAGTTGCCTTCCCTTCACAAACCCTGTCTGGTCCTCGTGTACAACCCCTGGCACACAGTCCTCTATCCTGGTGGCCAGGATTTTTGCCAGCACCTTGGCATCCACATTAAGGAGAGATATGGGCCTGTATGAACCACACTGTTGGGGGTCCTTGTCCCTCTTTAATATTAACGAAATCAGTGCCCGTGACATCGTCGGGGGCAAAGTCCCCCCTTCCCACGCTTCATTAAGTGTCCGCACCAGCAAGGGGCCCACTAGGTCCACAAACTTTTTATAAAATTCCACCGGGAACCCATCCGGCCCCGGCGCCTTCTCTGACTGCATCTGCCCGATACCCTTAGCCAGCTCCTCCAGCTCAATCGGCGCCCCCAACCCCTCCACCTGCTCCTCCTGCACCTTCGGGAAAGAAAGCCCGTCGAGGAACCTCTCCATTCCCCTCCTCTCCACCGTTGGCTCCGACCGGTACAGTTCCCCGTAAAAGTCCTTGAAAACCTCATTCACCTCTACCTCCTTCCGCACCACATTCCCACTCTTGTCTCTCACTCCAGCAATTTCCTTAACCGCATCCCGCCTTTTCACCCTGTTCGTACACTGCCCCTTGTGCCTTCCTCCACTGTGCCTCCGCCTTTCTAGTGGTCAGCAAATCAAATTTAGCCTGTAGGCTGCGCCTCTCCCCCAACAGTCCCTCCTCTGGTGCCTCTGCGTACCTCCTGTCTACCTCCAGCATATTTCCCACCAGTCTATCCCTCTCACTCCTCTCGCTCCTCTCCCTGTGTGCCCGGATGGATATCAGCTCCCCACGAATCACTGCCTTAAGGGCTTCCCAGACCATCCCCACCTGAACCTCCCCCGTATCATTCACCTCGAGGTACCCCTCAATACTTGCCCGGACCCTCCGACACACCTCCTCCTCCGCTAACAACCCCACATCCAACCGCCACAACGGTCGCTGGTCCCGCACCTCCCCCATCTCCAACTCTATCCAATGCGGAGCGTGGTCGGAGATTGCAATGGCCGAATATTCGGCCTCCTCCACTCTCGGAATTAGTCCCCTACTCACCACGAAGAAGTCTATCCGAGAATAGACCCTATGTACGTGGGAGAAGAAAGAGTACTCCCGTGCCCTCGGCCTCACAAACCTCCATGGATCCACCCCTCCCATCTGGTCCATAAACCCTCTGAGTACCTTGGCCGCCACCGGCCTCCTACCCGTCCTAGAGCTGGACCGATCCAGTGAAGGATCCAACACCGTATTGAAGTCCCCCCCCCGCCCCCATAATCAGACCTCCCGCCTCTAGATCCAGGACCCGTCCCAGCATACGCCTCATAAAGCCCGCATCGTCCCAATTTGGGGCATAAACACTAGCAAGTACCACCTTCTCTCCTTGTAGCCTGCCCCTACCCATAACATACCTACCCCCCTCATCCGCCACCACCTCAGATGCCTCAAACAACACATTTTTCCACACCAGAATCGCCACTTCCCGGTTCTTCACATCCAACCCAGAGTGGAAAACCTGCCCCACCCACCCCTTCTTCAGACGGACCTGGTCCGCCACCGTCAGGTGGGTCTCCTGAAGCATTGTCACATCTGCCTTTAGCCCCCTCAGATGAGCAAGTACCCTCGACCGCTTCACCGGCCCATTCAATCCTCTCGCATTCCAGGTGACCAACCGGATCAGAGGGTGTCCCGCCCCCCTCCCCCGTCGGCTAGCCATAGCCCGTCGACTGCCCGCCCCAGGCCAGCACCCCCTGCCCGACCCAGTCCCCACAGCGACAACACCTCTCCTCTGTCCCCCCAGCCCCCACCAGCTCCTTCCTGACCCTGCCAGCAGCAACCCAGTATTCCCCTTTCCCCCCCTCCCCCCCACCCCCCCCGGCTAGGAACCCTCCTAGCCGCGAACCGTCCTCCATTGTACTTCCGTAGGTCAGCTCATTCCTGCTGACCCCGGAAACTCCCGCCAAAAACCCGAAGTGGGATCATCCCCCATCCTATCCCTCCTCCAGGCACCGCTCCAGCGCGGGGAAGAACCAGTTAAGGCCCCGCCCCCCTGGTCATCGTCTCCACCCCCCAGCCCCGCAACACGGGAAACCAGAGGAAAGCCCGCGCTTTCGCACTGCCCCACAACACCCTTCTGAAGCAGCTCCCAAGTAACAGCCCCACTCCATACCCCCAAACCCGATATAGAATACAACAAACCCCCCAACCCTCCCCGCAAGATACAAAACTCAAACAATGCCCCACAGCAAAAAACAGAACGACACCCCAATAAATAACCATATCAAAATTACAAAAGTACAGAAAAAGAGAATACAGCAACAGCAGAATCCAGCACTAAAATATTACAACCGACCCCGCAACCCCCTAGTTCGAGTCCAGTTTCTCCGTCCGCATGAAGGCCCACGCCTCCTCCGGGGAATCAAAATAATAATGCCGGTCCAAATAAGTTACCCACAGGCGCGCAGGCTGCAACATTCCGAACTTTATCTTCTTCTTGTAGAGCACCTCTTTCGTCCGATTAAACCCGGACCGCCGCTTAGCCACCTCCGCACTCCAATCCTGGTAGATCCGTACTACCCCATTCTCTCAGGTGCTGCTCTTCACCTTCTTGACCCAGTGCAGCACACACTCCCGATCACTGAACCGGTGGAACCTCACCAGCACCGCACGTGGGGGTTCATCTTCCTTAGGCCTCTTGGCCAGTACCCTGTGGGCTCCCTCCAGCTCCAGGGGCAGATGGAAAGATCCGGCCCCCACTAGCGAGTTCAGCATCATAGCCATGTAGGTTGTCAGATCCGACCCCTCCAGCCCCTCCGCAAGGCCCAAGATCCGCAGATTTTTCCGCCTCATGGGGTGATCAAGCTCCTCGAAGCGGTCCTGCCACTTCTTGTGGAGTACCTCATGCCCCTCCACCTTACTCACGAGGACCACGGCCTCCTCCTCTCGTTAAGTGGCCTGCGTCTGTAACGCCTTGATGCCAGCACCCTGTGTCGTCTGAATCTCCGAGAGCCTTTTGTTCGTTTCCTGAAGAGAGCTCAGTACCTCAGCCTTGAAATCTGCAAAACAGCGCAGGAGAGCAGCTTGCTGCTCCTGGGCCCACTGCTTCCACTCCTCTGGTCCTCCGCCGGCCGCCATCTTGGATTCCTTCCCCCGTTTTTTCTGGGGAGCTGCTGCCATTTTTTCCCACTTTCCACTCCGAGTTCGAGTCATGAAATGTGGAGAAAGTCGATCAGCACACCTTCTCCCACCGGGAGACGTCGAAATAAATTCCGTTTTGGGCTCTAAAAAGAGCCGAAAAGTCCGTTTGAAACTGGAGCTCCCAAATATGCGGCTTCCTATGTCATCGCCGCAACCAGAAGTCGAGGAGAACATTGTTAACTGACCGTTGGACGCAGAAAGTGACCAGGGGTTAGGCTGGACGCTTGTCAGCAGCGCGACCAGGCCACCGGGACACACAGGTATCCCGTGGCAGGCGGCTGCCGAGGTGTCGAATAACCTCTGTCTAACATGTCATTTCTCTGCCCCCCACCACCCTTCTGTAGGTGACCATAATGTATCCGAACAGAACGGCGATGTTCAGCGCAGTGGTTTGTGCCGCTGCACTGCAGTTGGACATCCAGCAGCATCCACAGCGACATCCCACAGTGGATGCAGGGGCAGCTGCAGCAGCGGAGGGAATGGCCGCAGAGTGGCCCGTCGTCGCCGTACAGGCCGTAGGCACTCATGGCCGGTATGTCCAGGGGGATGCCGAGGGGAACATTGACCCCCAAACACTGAGGACGGCGCAGGATGCGGGCACTGATGTCGAGCAGCATGGGGGGGAGGAGGAGGAGGAGGAGGAGGAGACACTGATGTTGGAGCCAGGGCGCCAGAGGCGACAATCGAGGCCTAGGGTGTACCGTGCCTGGATCTCTTTCGAGACACAGCCGGACATCACCTGCAGGAGGAGACTCTGGTTCAGCAGGGAGACGGTCGCACATATCTGCCGCCTCGTGTCGCACCTCGCCCCACGTGGAACGGGAGGAGGACACGCGATACCGGTTGCCGTCAAGGTGACGGTGGCACTTAACTTTTATGCTACCAGTTCCTTCCAGTCTCCAAGTGGGGACCTATCCGGGATATCGCAGGCATCAGTCCACAGGTGCATCCGGGATGTGACCGATGCCCTGTTCGCCATCATGGACCGCTACATCACCTTTCCCGAGGACCGAGCAAATCAAGAAGCACGAGCCCGTGGATTTGTCAAGGTGGCCGGGATACCGATGGTCCAGGGAGTGATTGATGGTGTTCACGTCCCTATGCGCCCGCCTGCAGGCAACAGGGAAGTGTTCACTAACAGAAAGGTGACATACTCCATGAACATCCAGGTGGTAAGCGACCCCCACATGAGGATCATGCACGTGTGCGCAAGGTTCCCTGGGAGTGTGCATGATGCGTACATTCTTGCGCAGTCATTCATCCCTGCTATGTTTGAGGGACGGTCCCCCCAGCTGAGGGGCTGGTTGGTGGGCGACAGGGGTTATCCACTGAGGTCTTGGCTGATAACGCCCATACGGAGGCCTCAGACCAACGCGGAGACCCTATACAATGAGGCCCATGCAGCAACCAGGAGTTTAGTGGAGCGCTGCTTTGTTCTGCTGAAAATGAGATTCAGGTGCCTGGCCCGCTCCGGAGGGACCCTGCAGTACCAGCCCGACAGGGTCGCTCGCATTGTTGTGGTTGATGAGACCATCAATTCATGTGACATGTGGTTAGAAGTGAACAGTGGTTTTAATCGTCTTACAACAGAGCCTGCCTGTGACAAGATGAACTCCAGATGAACTGGCAGGCAGGCTCTCAGCATCAACCTTTATACTTCCGGTTAGGGGGAGGAGCTGTGGGTGGAGCCAAGGGTGGAGCCCAGTACAAACTCCCGTACACTCCCAGTGCATCTCCCCCTAGTGGCAGAGCAGCGCAACTGCTCGTGTGCCGAGCTTACAGAGGCATAGTACAACATGTGTAATACAGTGTGAATTACACTACTGTGATTCACCACATTCACCCCCTGTAAAAAAATCAAGCCCGGCGGGGGTGGTGGCTTACAGATTGAGTCTGTCCGGTGGCTGAGTTGTCCGCTGTGATCATCGGAGCACCGGGGTTGCAGCCCCTTCTGGTGGCTGGATGAGCACCGTCGGTTGGGGTATGATGGCGGACTCCGGGGGCGATTCCGCCCGAGCTTCGTACCCGTCTGATTCAACTGGGGACTGGGGGTTCTGGGAGCTAGCTGGCGCGGGCGCGCAAATAAAATGTAGCAAACTGGTAGGTGCGGGGTCGTAGGGGGCGAGTTGGGTGGGATGTAGTGTGAGGGGTACCTTGCCGGTGGTAGTGGGGGGGGTTGGATCCTGCAGGTGCTAGATCCCGGAGGGATACAGTGTCCTGACGGCCGTCAGGGAACTCTACGAAGGCGTACTGGGGGTTCGAATGCAGTAGGAGCACTTTCTCCACGAGTGGGTCAGTTTTGTGCGCCCTGACGTGCTTCCGGAGGAGCACTGGGCCCGGTGTCTTCAACCATGCCGGGAGCAAAACCCCCTGGCAGTGCCCCTGGAAAAACTAAAGAGCCGCTCGTGAGGGGTCTGGTTGGTGGCGGTACATAAGAGGGACCTAATAGCGTGGAGCGCGTCGGGGAGGACTTCCTGCCAATGGGAGATCGGGAGATTCCTGGACCAGAGGGTCAGTAGGACAGTCTTCCAGACCGTCACATTCTCCCTCTCCACCTGCCCATTCCCCCTGGGGTTATAGCTGGTAGTCCTGCTCGAGGCGATGCCCTTGCCGAGCAGGTACTGACGCAGCTCGTCGCTCATAAAGGACGAACCCCGGTCGCTGTGTAGATAGCTGGGGAAACCAAACAGGGTGAAGGTACTATGCAGGGCCCTAATGACTGTGTGGGAGGGCATATCGGGGCACGGGATAGCAAAGGGAAAACGGGAGAACTCATCTATGATGTTCAGGAAGTACACATTCCAGTTAGTCGAGGGGAATGGCCCTTTGAAATCGATAGCGAAGCGTTCAAAGGGCCGGGAAGCCTTGACCAGGTGGGCCCTGTCTGGTCTGTAGAAGTGCGGTTTGCACTCCGCGCAGATCGGGCAATCCCTGGTGATGGCTTTTACCTCCTCGGTGGAGGAAGGCAGATTTTGGGCTTTAATGTAGTGGGCGAGCCGGGTGACCCCCGGGTGGCAGAGGTCATTGTGGATGGCTTTTAAGTGGTCGCTCTGTGCGCTGGCACACGTCCCCCGGGACAGGGCAGCTGGGGGCTCGTTGAGCTTCCCTGGTCGATACATAATATTGTATTTGTAGGTGGAGAGTTCGATTCTCCACCTCAGAATTTTGTCATTTTTAATTTTGCCCCTTTGCGAGTTGTCAAACATGAAGGCAACCGATCTTTGGTCGGTGATGAGGGTGAACCTCCTACCTGCGAGGTAGTGCCTCCAGTGACGAATAGCCTCCACAATGGCTTGTGCTTCCTTTTCAACTGAGGAGTGTCGAAGTTCCGAAGCAGAGAGGGTTCGGGAGAAAAATGCGACTGGTCTCCCTGCCTGATTTAGTGTGGCTGCAAGAGCGACCTCTGAGGCATCGCTCTCAACATGGAAAGGGACGGATTCATCCACTACCCGCATGGCTGCTTTGGCGATGTCCACCTTGACGCAGGTGAAGGCCTGGCGAGCCTCAGCTGACAGGGGAAAAAGTGTGGCCTTAAAGAGTGGGCGGGCTTTGTCTGCATACTGGGGGACCCACTGGGCGTAATACGAAAAGAATCCCAGGCACCGTTTGAGGGCCTTGGGACAATGAGGGAGAGGGAGTTCTAAGAGGGGGCGCATACGGTTCGGGTCGGGACCCAGGACTCCGTTTTCCACGACATAGCCGAGGATGGCTAGTCTGGTTGTGTGGAAAACGCATTTCTCCTTGTTGTATGTGAGGTTAAGCTTCTGCGATCGTCTGGAGAAATCAGTTGAGGTTGCCATCGTGGTCCTGCTGGTCATGGCCGCAGATGGTGACGTTATCCAAGTACGGGAACGTGGCCCGCAGCCCGGACTGGTCCACCATTCGGTCCATTGCTCGTTGGAACACCGAAACCCCATTTGTGACGCCAAAGGGGACCAGGAGGAAGTGGAAGAGGCGGCCATCGGTCTCAAATGCCGTGAAGTGGCGGTTCTCCAGGCGGATTGGGAGTTGGTGGTATGCAGACTTCAGATCCACCGTGGAAAAAATCCAATACGGGGCGATCTGATTCACCATGTCTGCAATCCTGGGGAGGGGGTACGAGTCGAGGAGCGTAAACCGATTAATAGTCTGACTATAGTCTATGACCATGTGGAATTTTCCCCGGTCTTGACGACCACCACCTGAGCTCTCCAGGGACTGGTGGAGGAGTCAGAGGGAGAAGCCACTGGCAGTGGTGCCAACGCTGAGGAGGAGGATGTGGAGGAGGTTGGTGGTGCGTCGGGCGCAGCACACAGACACGACCCGGGTGCTGGTAATGTCCAGGAGGCTGAATGACGGCACCGGCGAGGACAGGGGGCACACGACGCGTTGGTGGCTGCAAGATTCACGCATCGCGTGCGACATCATCGCTGAACACTACCACCTGCATCGCCAGCCGTGCAGACGGACAGCGCACAACTCCCATCACCACCCCCCCCCCCCACCACCCCCTGCACCCCCGCTCCGCGTTCAGTGCTCCACTTCGAGGTCACCCTTACCACCGCGGCACAATGGTATGGCACGACATTGATAGCTGTGTCAGCGGGTGTAATCAGTGCCATGTTGAATGATGACAGCCCGATCTGTGATGAGTTGTGAGCCACCATCACGATCCCTGTGGCAACGGAAAAATCACACAGTCTTACAAGTTAGGTGCAACAGTGAGTTTAATGGTGAATATTATGTACAGATGCCCTAGCACCTACAACTAAACTGTGCCCTTCACCCGTGCCAACTTACTCTGTGTCCCTCTTCATTGCCTTACGGGTCCTACCACTACGTCTAAGTGAATCCCCAGATGGTACAGCAGGAATGGAGGCAGACTGCTGAGAATCATGCCCCGCGACATGTCTCCCCGTCGGCACTCGTTTCCTGGGGCGACCCAGCCTTGATGGGCCAGGCTGCTCAGCGGGCGTTTCGGATGACGTGGTGCCACCCTGCTCTGCCCGCTGCCCACCCGATGAACCAGGGATGGGACGGGGGGAGGCCGAGCATTCAGGGACGTCCCGTGATGGAGTTAATGGGACGGGCCCCATAACCTCCTCCTCCTTCGGGGAGCCCGGTGGCCCCCGGGCCTCACTGTGGGACGGAGGTACGAGCGGGGAGGTGCCCCACCGACACCTGGCGCTGCCAGTCCTGGAGGCCTGCAACGGTATAGACCAGGGTCTGAACGTTCGCTGAGACGGAGTCCAGGGAGTGAGACATTCCTGCCAGGGACTGTGTGACCTCAACCTGTGAGTGGGCGACGCCATCCAGCACGTGCGTCAGGCGGTCGATGCTCTCCGCGACTGACTGCTGGGACTGTGCCATGGCCTGCTGGGACTGTGCCATGGCGTGCTGGGACTGTGCCATGGCCTGCTGGGACTGTGCCATGGCGTGCTGGGACTGTGCCATGGCGTGCTAGGACTGGGCCATGGCGTGCTGGGACTGTGCCATGGCCTGCTGGGACTGTGCCATGGCCTGCTGGGACTGGGCCATGGCCTGGTGAGACTCGGCCGGGGCCTGTAGCGCGCCGGCAATGTCATGTTGACTCTGGCGCATTGCTGCCTGTGAGAGGGTAGCCCTCTCCTGGGCCATGGATGACGTGTGCACATGAAGCCCAACGCCTTGCAGAACCTGACCCATGGCCGATACCGTTTCACCCATTGCCTGGACCGCGGACGCCACCCGTGCGGTGCCGGCTTGGGTGGCTGCCATGAGCGGCACCACTCCCTGCTCTTGGACGTGGTTTGACTCCTCTAACTGTGTCTGCAGCTGCTGGAAGACGGCCCTCATCCCGTCATTGTGTCCCTGGGTTTCAAAATGCATCGGCTGTCGGGGTGGGTCGAGTAAATCCAGGAACCCGGGAACTGTCTGGGCGGCAGCTGGATGCTGGGCCTGGGCTGCCCTCCGACCGTCCAGCCCCTCGGCTGCTCCGACCTCCACCTGCTGTACCGGCTCAGCTGTGAGGTGCACACCAGACCGTGACCCAGGAGCCTCATCACTAAATTGCCCAACCGAGGTGAGTGTCTCTGGGATGGTGGATGGTGTGGGAGACAGCAGTGCCGTAAACTCTTGGTCCTCGTCCATCAGAAATTCCGGATGGTCCTGGTCCCAGTCATGTCCCAGCGTAGGGCGCACATGGCCCATGTACGGTTCAGATTCAGGTGAGTCCGTTGACTGCGTCGCCGTCCTCTGTGCGTCTGGGTCCACTGACACCATTCTGTCCTGTCTCACGGGCCAACCTTCAAGCAACGCACAGCCATGAAAGTCACCACTGTCCGTCCTCTGTACGTCCCGCTCGAAAGTCCTGGATTTGGAGGATGGCACTCCTGGCCGATCTCCTGCCACCCTCTGGCGTGCAACCCTGGGTGCAGTGGTCATCGCGGATGGTCGCCTGTGTGTGGCACCAGACGGCCCTGGACGTTTGTCAGCACGCCCTGGGGAACAGAATAATATGGGGTTAGTGAGACACGCTCGGCCGGGCGTAGGATGCTCCAGTGGGCAGAGTGTGTGGGGAGAGAGGATGGGGGGTCCAGTGGGTAGAGTGTGAGGGGACAGAGGATGGGGAGTTCAGTGGGTAGAGTGTGAGGGGACAGAGGATGGGGAGTTCAGTGGGTAGAGTGAGGGGACAGAGGATTGGGGGTCCAGTGGGTAGAGTGTGAGGGGACAGAGGATGGGCTTGGGGGTGGGGGGGGGTGGTTGTCATGCAGGGTTGTCTCACTTGGTTCTGCACCTCCAACCTCGCATTGCGCGACCTCCCGGGTGGTAGTTCCCCCAGCAAGGTACAGTGCCCTCTGCTCGAACACTGCCAGGGGGTGCATAACGGGTGAACCCCCTCCGGTCCTGTTGCGCTCCCGGCTGTTGTGAGCAGTCTTGTCCTGTTGGGTGGGCAAAGATAGAGCATCACAATTCGGCAGGTATCATCGGGGCATTCAGATATTGGTACAGGTTGGGGGGAAAGTTGCAGCCACACCATGGCATCTCTCCAGGGGGTCGCAGCGCTCATGTGGGTCTGTGACAACTTTGGTAACCACCCTCCACTCACTCTCGCCCCCCACTTTCCCTCGTGCCTGCGGGGAGGGGGTGGGGGGGGGGGGGCGCACGGGGGGGTTATGAGGGACATGGGGGGGGGATGGTTGTGACCCGGGGGCACCCTCGTGGCACTCACCCTGGCAGCCCTGGTGAGGTCGTGGAGCTTCTTTCGACACTGCTCCCCGGACCGAGGGGTCTGCCCCACAGCACTGACTGCCGTGCCCACCTCGCGCCAGGCCTGTCGCACGATGCTGGAAGGGTGGCGATGCCCTCGTCTTGGGCAGAGAATGCCCCTGCGCTGCTCCACCTCATCGAGGAGGGTCTCCAGGTCCGTATCACGGAAACTCGGGGCGGCCCTCCGTGGCTCCGACATTTCCCTCCCTCCTTTCCGTGCGTGGATCACGGCTTTTTACGACGCGGAGCGGCGTCATTCGGGCGTCGCACGCTGACAACGTGCATTCGACGTCACGCCCCCTGTGTTCCTCACGGACCCAATGCTAGCCCATTCCCGGGGCCAGAATCGATCGCGATTGGGGCCGTTTGGCGCCGTCGTTGAACTCGACTGAGTTCACGACGGCTTTCTCGATGCGGCGCGACATCGGAGAATCGCGCCCAGTATTCTCCACCTTTATGTGATGCCCCGCTCTTCTCAGGTGGCAGTCTCGTGGATGTGAATTACTACACATATTTACAAACATGGACTGGGTGCCATGGTTGCAGGAAGAGAGCGAGAGGCCTAAAAACACATAAAAACCATTGAAAACTCTCAGGCGTGCTGGGGGATCGCGTCGCGGGCTGGGGACAGAAGCGGGTAGTAATTTAGTGCTAAGTCTGGTGACTTGTGGTGCCCCCCTCGGGATCAAGGTGGCCAGGCTCAGACTGCCATTGCTGCAGTCTGACTTTTAAATGCACCCCTTTGGTGCTACTTACAACCTGAGTGCTCTGTGTCGTTTAAATGCTCAGAAGGCCCCAAGTCATGTGGAAGTCCACCTAGGCCGCCCTCTGGAGACCCTCAAAAATTTTGGACCTTGCAATATTTGGGCCAGTCCTTATAGTGTTAAAATAAGTTAATTGTATTCTGAAAGTATATTAACAAAGTCAGCTAATTATTAACGAAAGGTAACATTTCATCTGTACATAGTGACATTTTATTTTCTTGGCTCCCAAATAGAGTTTGACAACACTTGTTTTGAGTGATTTGCCAGTAGTCCTGTTGCCAAAATAAAAAGAGTGTAGGTGGGGGGGGGGGGGGGGCTGGATAGCTCAGTCAGTTTGACAGCTAGCATGCAGTTCAGATCAACACCAACAGCATGGGGTTCAATCCCTGTTCTGGCTGAGATAGAAGTTGTGTTTTTGCCCTGCCTCTACTGAAAAATCATGGTATTCTGCTGTGGGTTAGTGAATAATTGGTAATGATCCACCTTCAGGCAGGGAATTGGAGAAGGCACCCATAGCTGATAGCTCTTGCAGGCTGGTGGATAATAGTTTATTGGTGATGGCACCCTGAAAGTTTTACGAATAATGGAACTTGGAAAAACACAGTCGCCAGTGGAAATGGAAGCGATGATTGTCAATAGTTTTTCCTGTGTCTAAGGACAGAATAGACAAGGATTATTTGTGTTAATAAAAAGCAAAAAGCACTTTGAATGATTTCCAATGAGCCAATCAGAGCAGACCTCTTGCTGTGACTGTAAAGCACTCCACAAGCGGGCCAAAAATCTTGCTTACGGAAATATATCATTTGGACATGAAATTTAAACAATTCACAAAAATTACAAAGGAACACCATCATTTTTTGGGGGGAAAAGGCTCACAAATAGACACCAGACATAAACAGTGAAATTACAGACATGTGCACAAAATGTCATGAGTTCGAAGATTCAGCATTGCTATGTCACTTAATCATTCCAAAAGATAAAACCTTCATCTACTCTATGCATCTGTTCAGCTTGTTCTCTTGGCGAGGATTTTAGTTATTTTTTGTCGAAAAAAAGCAGTTGTCTTTCTCTCTAATTTTCACATTTCAAAAGCTACCAATTTTTTGATAATTAAGATTGGCCTGCAATTAACATTTTAATTTTATAAATTTAGAGTATCCAATTATTTTTTCCATTTAAGGGGCAATTTAGCGTGGCCAATCCACCTATCCTGCACATCTTTGGGTTGTGGGGGTGAAACCCACGCAAACAAGGGGAGAATGTGCAAACTCCACACGGACAGTGACCCAGGGCCGGGATTCGAACCTGGGTCCTCAGCGCCATGAGGCTGCAATGCTAACCACTGCGCCACCGTGCAGCAATTAACATTTATAAGCTAATACATTAAAATTGTGGAAGACTTCACAATATACAATATATGCTGAACTATATGGTTCAATCTGGAGCCTGGATTTGTGAACATGTCGTCTAATATTTCACATAAATTCAATTGCAACTTGACTGTCAGATGCCGATGTTTTCATCATTCAAATCTACAGTTCGCCACACAGTTAATTTATATGATTCAATTTGAATGTTGGACAGATTTAAATTCGCCTGAATTTTAGATAAAAACAATCAAAATAGTTTAAAAATATATGTCACTTAATCATTCCAAAAGATAAAACCTTCATCTACCCTATGCATCTGTTATATAAGTTATATACTTAGCTGAAGTTATTGAGTACAAATATACATATTTTGTATGGTGCCTCTTCAGAATGTATGGGTAAAATAGAATTTGTGAAAAATATGAATTTTTAATATGCCTGTGTTTTGCAACAATTAAAATTTGCATTGGTCTAGAACTTAATATCTATGTCACGAAAATATTTCACAACCATGATCATACTGTCACTGATGAACAGTAAATGCACATGAAGCCAGGCAAATTACATTCTTATTTGTACAGTCTTTTGTTTTCAATAGAACTTGGTGTTTCATTTCACCATACAAACATAATAATTGCATTTTAACTCTTCACAGCTTCAGGGAAATGCCTGTTTCCCTGGATAACTTGTCTTTCTCTTCAGTTTGCACACGAAAAGCTGAGATAAATATGAAGAGGCCAAAAATGCAAGGACAGGATAATCTGGTGAAGGCCTTAGAATATGTGTTTCGCACTTTTTGCCATTCTGACCTCACCAATATTTTCAGAATCCTGGGGACTACACTTAATTTCTCTGTTAATGTTAAGTACCAATGCCATTAGAGAACAAGTATACAAATTTCCCAAAAGAAAACACACTCTAGTAAGAAGGTGAGGTTAGATAACCAAATGATTTCAGTCTGCTTTTCTATTGTTGTTCTTTCCCACCCACTTCATTCATTCTTCTTTTCCATTCTCTAACTTATTTTTAATTAAATAGACATTTTCTACTTCCTTACCTCAGTGGCAAAAATTCAGGAGCTAAGGGTGGCCAGAGCAACAGTATCACATCTGCCTGGTATTTTAGAATGAGACACTGCTTGTCCACCAGTGCATGAATCTTCTTGGAAGTATAAAAGAAGCATCAGCCTCGTACAAGTTTCCTTGGCGTTGTGCCTACCCGACAGTATTATTGCTGGAAAAGCAAATTCACTACAGTGCACACACCCAAGAGAAATCTCTTCTTAAAGCTGTGTATTTGCTTTTTAAGTGATTTACATAGAATATGTAGCATAGAAATTGGCCACATGACCCAACCAGTCTGGTTGTTTTTGCTCCACCTGGATGTCCTCCCATCCCATTTTCATGATATCAGCCTTTCAGCATATCGTTCTATTCATTGATCTTTCTTGTGCTCATCTAGTTTCTTTCAAAATGATCAACTCTAGTTTCACATTCTAACTACTCTGAGTAAAGATATTTTTCCTTTTTTCCATATTGAGTGTATTGGTAACTATCCTTAATTTATGGTCACTAATTGTAGATTCTCACAGAAGGGGAAACAAGTTTTTCCACATCTATCCTGTCTGACCCTTGCATACTTTTACAGACGCCTATCAGATCACCTGTAGGTCTTCCATTTTTAAAGAAAAAGCCCCAGATTGTTTATTTGACATGATAGCTGTAATCGCTCAGTTCTGGTATCATTCATGTAAATTATTTTCTGCATTTTCTCCAAAACTTCTATGTCCCTCTTTTATAGCGTGGCGGTAAAAACTATGTATAACACTCTTGGTGTGGCCTGACCAGGGTCCTATAATCTAACTGTAATATACCCTGGTTTACCTTGAGTTCATGTTTCTATGTTTCAAAACATTTGAATTCTGCACTGCTGAGAAATGAATCACAGAGCTTTGTTAAGATTTTTAATTGTTTTGCTGACCTGGAATGCTGCTTTTAATGAATTAATCACCGACATCCCGAGATCCCTTTACTCTTCTACCCAATTCAGTTACTTGTTTTCAAAAAGTTTGCTGATGTTTCTATATTTTTACCAATTCATTTTTACTTGATGTGGACTTCGCTAGCTAGGCCAGCATTTGTTGCCCAATCCTAATTTTCCTTGAGAAGGTGGTGGTAAGCTTCCTTCTTCAATCGCTGAAGTGATGTAGGTACATCCACTGTTCTGTTAGGGAGGGAATTCCAGGATTCTGATCCAGCGACAGTGAAGGAACAGCGATATATTTCCAAGTTAGGGTGGTGAGTGACTTGGAGGGGAACCTCCAAGTGGTGCTGTTCCTAGCCCTTGTCCTTCTGGATGGGAGTGGTCGTGGGTTTGGAAGGAGCTGTCTAAGGAGCCTTGGTGAATTCCTGCAGTGCATCTTGTAGATGGTACACACTGCTACTAATGTGCGTCAGTGGTGGAGGGAATGAATTTTTGTGAATCATTTAAATGGAGAAAGACTGCAGACAATTTTGGTACAGAGGGATTTGGGGGTCTTCGTGCATAAATCACAAAAAGTTAGCATGCAAGTTCAGCAGGCAATTAGGAAGGGAAATTGAATATAGGCCTTCATTCCAAAGGGAATGGAGTATAAAAATAGGGAAGCCCTGCTGAAGGCACTTTAGACCACACCTGGAATACTGTGAACAGTTTTGGTTCCCTTATCTAAGGAAAGATATACTGCTACTGGAGGCAGTCCAGAGAAGGTTCAGAGAAGGTTCAAGGTATGGAGATATTTTCTTATAAGGAGAGGTTGAGCAGATTGGGCCTGTGCTCATTGGAGTTTAAAAGAATGAGAGGTGACCTCAGACTGGTTTTCCAGCCTCCCAGCCACTTGTCTCTTGCAAGCGGGAGGCAGAGGGAGGCAGCGTTTGCTGGGTGCGGGATTCTCTCTTCCTGCCACTGTCAATGGGAGTTCCCATTGAAGCCACCCCACACCCCGGAGAAACCCACGGGTGGACGTGCACTGCCGGCAGCATCAGAGAATCCTGCTGCCAGTGAATGGCTGGAGAATTCCAGCCCTTATTGAGACTTATAGAATTCACAGGGGTTTTGACAAAGTAGATACTAAGAAGATGTTTTCTCTTGTGTGTGAGTCTGGGACCAGAGGATATCATCTCAGAGTAAGGGGTTGTCCATTTAAGATAGATAGGAGGAGGAATCTCTTCTCTCAGAGAGTCGTGAATCTGTTAAATTCTTTACCGCAGAGAGCTGTAGTGACTGGAGCATTAACTAAGTTCAAAGTTGAGATAGACAGATTTTTAATTAGTTAGGAAATCACAGGTTATGGGGATCGGCAGGAAAGTGGAGTTGAGGATAATCAGATTAGCTGGGATCTCATTGAATGACGGAGCAGACTCAATGGCAGGGTGGCCAAGTTCTGCTCCTATGTCTTATGGTCTTATCAGTTTGCATTGATGTTATTCCCCACAGTTTGATATCATCTGAATATCATAGACCATAGAACAGTACAGCATAGAACAGGCCCTTCAGCCCTCGATGTTGTGCCGAGCAATGATCACCCTACTCAAACCCACATATCCACCCTATACCCGTAACCCAACAACCCCCCCCCCCCCCCCAAACCTTACCTTTTAGGACACTTCGGGCAATTTAGCATGGCCAATCCACCTAACCCGCACATCTTTTGGACTGTGGGAGGAAACCGGAGCACCCGGAGGAAACCCACGCACACACGGGGAGGACGTGCAGACTCCGCACAGACAGTGACCCAGCCGGGAATCGAACCTGGGACCCTGGAGCTGTGAAGCATTTATGCTAACCACCATGCTACCGTGCTGCCCCCGATATCGAGTTACTTGTTTGTAGGTCCAAATCATTAATCTAAAATATCAGTGATACCAGCACTGACCCTTGTCGAACATGCGTTTTTATCTTCTTCCAATCTGAGTAACCAACCTTTACCATTACTCTCTGCTATCTCATGTTTTTTAGTATATTTGTGATCAGTTCTGCTATTTGCCCCTTGACTGAACATGCCCTAAATGTTATCCCTTCATGACTTTACTCCTCCCCATCTCAATGTCTCCTTGCATCATATACTCTTCCAAGATGTCTGCATTATTCCAATTCTGGCTTCTTGGGTATGCTGAATTTTAATGTTTCCCTCATTAGTAACTGTGTCTTCAGCTGCCAATGCCCCAAGCCTTGAAATTCCCTCCTTGAACCTCTCCATCTCTTTTGTTTCCTTTTCTCCCATATGATGTTTCTTAAAATCGACCTAATTGGCTAAGCTTTTGGCCATCTGCACTATCACATTATATAACTCGGTGTCAAATTTTGTTTGAAGATATTCCTGTGAAGCACCTTGGAACATTTCATTATATTAAACCCTAGCCATGGCCCGATTGGTCCCCTGATCTTGGAAAAAAAGTTTCAAACAAAGATTTTGAGCATTTTCCGGAGTTTCAGCCTAAGTATATCACCAGGGCCCATGTTCAGCCTGAGGTCAGTCTGCCTCCAACCGCTTGGCCTATCAACAGATTACACCTCAGTAGAGAGCCTTCTCCTGACTTTGCCCTCTGGGCATCATATACCTCATAAGCTGCAGATGAAATTTCAACCTGAGTCTATTATCATATTGGTTAGATAGGTATCAGGTAGGATTTAAGGATCTGGAAGGAGGATGCTTCTTTTCAGTGGGATGAATCAGAGAACCAGAGAAAATTTAAGCAGCGAAGTTTGCTGTTACCCTCAACCCAGCGAGCAGCAATTCTCTCTTCCCTCCCCCATTGGGAATAGGCCACGGTCACCCTCCCCCACCAGTTGTATTGAAGTGTTGATGGGGTGGGGAAGAAGAGGGGAAGGGGTGGGAGAGGAAGGGGGATCAGCAACTACAATCTCAGAAGGTACCTTTCTCAAATGCTGGACTGAAAGTAGGGACAGGCTATAGTGCCAAGATTTGGAGCAATCACTGCCCTGTGGTTCTCAGAAAGCAAACAATATGGTCATTGAGGCAGAAGGTCAGGAACACCCCTCCCATCTCATTATGGATAACTGTGGCTGCCCTGCCTCTGCATGAGGCGAATCAAAGCTCCAAAAACCAACTATCCTGAGATTATAGCAAGACGGAGCAGACCTGATAATCCGGGTCTGGATCTCTTTCCACAACTGGGTATTCCTGGGACCAAAGAGCAGAAAAGTTAGCCCTGTTGAGTCACTCTCTCTTTAATCAACTTCATTAATGCATTCTCAGGCGAATATATCCCCATGGTTCAATGTGAATGATTCTGCCTCTTTCACCAGCCAGGTTTGTGACATCTCAGAATGAGAATACCAATTTAACATTAAATACAACCACACTAGGGCAGCACGGTGGCCTAGTGGTTAGCCCTGCTGCCTCACGGCGCTGAGGTCCCAGGTTCAATCCCGGCTCTGGGTCACTGTCCGTGTGGAGTTTGCACATTCTCCCCGTGTCTGCGTGGGTTTCGCCCCCACAACCCAAAAATGTGCAGAGTAGGTGGATTGGCTACACTAAATTGCCCCTTAATTGGAAAAAATAATTGGGTAATCTAAATTTATAACAAAATACAACCACACTGGCACAGTAATTTTTTATGAAGCCTTAAGTATTAGTAACTAATTGCCTAAACCTATTTCCAATGAACCTGGCTCTCTGGCAGCAAAAGCGAAAGTTCCATCTCATCAGTCTGGATTAGATTCAAACTAAGATCCCAGTGGTGTTCCAACCCACTGCACCACCTAATCTCAGCTGGACCTTGTTGAATATGAATCCAGCACAAGCCATACAAAATAAACCAACTATTTAATCGCACACCAATATAATGGGGCAGAGTTCTGAAAACTTAGGCAGATCACAGGAAGATCTAACTGCACTGAGTACAGAAAAAATGTCCTTGTATTAGAAAATATATTCCTGTTTAGTTATCCATTAAAGTTTACCGAGTGTAATTAAGAAACCTCTCGCAAAATTTACTGGGAAAAGTCAGTGTGGATTCAAATATAATACTAAAATAAACTCCTACATGCAAAAGAAAAGTTTGCATTGACTTTTTCATATGCAATTTCCCGCAAGCTATCTTCAAATTACAATTTAACGTCACAATTATGTTAATTTATAAATGATTTTAAATAATAATAATAATCTTTATTTTCACACATCGGCTTACATTAACACAGCAATGAAATTACTGTGAAAACCCCCTAGTCGCCAAATTCCGGCGCCTGTTCGGGTACACAGAGGGAGAATTCAGAATGTCCAAATTACCTAACAGCACGTCTTTTGGGACTTGTGGGAGGAAACCGGAGCACCCAGAGGAAACCCACGCAAACACAGGGAGAATGTGCAGACTCCACACAGACACTGACCCAAGCCGGAAATCGAACCTGCGACACTGAGAAGCAACAGTGCTAACCACTATGCTATCGTAAATGATCAGTTTGTCGAATTGCAGAGATTTTGTGCATCAGATGCAGTTTCTAATGCTGCTCTGCAGTTGGTTTAATCTAATTGTTTCTTTGCCGATGGCTGAGGTGCCTGCCTATGGGCTGCAGATTCAAAAACATTTATCAGGGAAGAATCAGAGGCCCTAAATGGTAAACATGAACTTAGCTTTGTGACCAGGAAGATGTGAATGTGGAACTCTGCTACCCTGAGTTCCACACCCTCAATATTCCACACTGCAACTGGCCTCACCTCGTGACTTACCTGAATGCTGGTGGATGGTCGTCCACTTTCCAGGAATGTCCTGAAGTTAAGTGGGAGGAAGATCAGCAGCCAAAAAATAGATCAGTTAGTGTTGATGAACTGCCTCTGGAGGCAATCTAGGAGGCAGCAGTTTACTGAAATAAGGCTCTATTTTTGGGTTGACCTTGTGCCTTCCTGTTGGGATACACACCACAAGCACACCATTCGGTTATGTTCCCAACAATGGCCCATAACTAAATTTTACCCCCTCTGTGTTATTGTAAGGCCTTACTACTCCAAGAAAGAGGTCAGGGTCCGCAGCTCAACCAATTTATGCTTGTGGCAGTGTTCCAGATTAGATTTTTGCTTGGAAACATGCAAAGTACATGTACCGTTCACGTTTTGTCAATGTTTTCTTCATTCCTGTTTTGCAAGAGTAGTGAGATTGAACTTCTTTTTACAGCAGCTTCCTATGAATGGCTTCACCATTTTCATTTTTAAAATAAATTTAGAGGAGCCAATTATTTTTCTTTTCCAATTAAGGGGCAATTTATTATGGCCAATCTTTGGGTTGTGGGGGTGAAACTCACGCAGACATAGGGAGAATGTGCAAACTCCACACGGACAGTGACCCAGGGCCAGGATTCGAACCCGGGTCCTCAGCACAGTAGTCTCAGTGCTAACCACTGCAACACTGCTGCCCAGGCTTCACCATTTTCAATGAACATGGTCATTATCCATAGATCTGACAGAAATGTCAGAATTTAGGAGCTTTGTAACTTCCTTTGGCTCACAGAAGTGAATATTAAACTACAAAAGAGCTCCCCACCCCGAACTACCCAAAGAAAATCCGAAATTTTGTGTCTGAGGGCCAGTGTTTGAAACAAATGGGTAGATTTTCAACTTGCAGCCCAGGTAACAGTGAAGATTAGACCATTTGGCGCGATCTAATGGCCTCGTCACACCTGACTTGGGATGCGACAAGGCCGGTATATCTGTGAGAGACGTTGCGCGGGATTTACAATGGTCATTATGCCGCTAGAGGTCTGACAAGATTTTGTGAGAGGTCGCAATCTGGATCTCACCCTCCTCAGGCATGATCCAATTTTGTATATTTAAGTGAATAGTTAATCGCTCTTAAATATGTCCACGCTAGAGTTACTCAAGGTACGGGATCGAACAGCCTCGCCTCGGATACCCCAGTCGGGTGCCCTTTAACACTGGTGTATACAAACCTGGACCAGACATACCAGAACTTGGACGGTGGGGGGGCTCTCCTATGAGGTCAGAGACCCCGGGTGATTGTATTCTGGGCAGGATGGTACCCTGGCAACCCCGATGCCACTAGGGCACCTTTGCACTGCCACCTGACACTCCAGCAGTGCCACATAGGTGCCACTCCTTCTGGAACTGCCGGAATGACAGGGGCACTGCCAGGATGTCAGGTTGACCATGCAATGGTGCCTAGGTGCCATCATGCTCACACTGAGGATCAAGCCCTGGATGCCCTTTTCCTATGCGGTGGAATATGGGGAGCCCGAGGACCCCCAATCGGTAAGTTGTGGTTTTGGGAGGGGGGGGGGGGGGGGGGGGGGGGGGGGTCCGGAGGCTGCTTTGGGGGTTCCAGAGAACGGGGCACCATTTAACAGTGATGCCTCAATCACTTCCTGCAGTGACGAGCTCAGACCATTAGTGCAGGAAATGAGCTTCCTCGCCGAGGCCCAAAAATGAAGCAGAGTCTCGTTTGATAATGGGGTTATTCTCGGCACTGCAAGAACCAGAAATGCCCTGCTCAATGCGGCTAATACTCTGTTTCATTGATATAAATACATTGCTTTCTGGAACAAGTGGTCATTCAAGACTCAGCAAATTGATAATCTACCGCGAAGGGAATTAAGTTGATCGAAGATGGATGCTCAAACAATTCAGTTTACAAAATGGATTGTTATTCTGATTGTGCAATATTGAGAACTTTACCTGGTAGTGTATTCATAGACCTATATTTCTGCCAGTTACAAGACTATCAGTTACCATGTTTCTGGTTAGTTACATAATGGGATGCTGTAGACTAGTTCCTGGTGTCAGGGAAACTATTCTCAATTAAGTCGGACGTGGAAAAGGTACGCACAAACCGGTTGATGACTAAATAGGCTTATAAATAAGCCACTTAAAGTCAATTATTCACAAGTCCACCATGACTTTGTGGTGCCTTAGTTATTTAATGCAAGTTGAACGAGATGGCTGTGGCTCTCGTAGGCCACCCAATAAACCTTGTTATGTTTGTTTGTGTCCTTGTAGGGGTGTCCGTCACTGGCAGGCACACAGTGCTCGATCCAGGAACCAGGCATCGGGAAGGGAGTGTCACTGAAAGCCAAGTCCCAACCCTGCCTCTGAGCTCCCTGCCTTACTCATAAAAGCAAATTACTGCAGATGCTGGAAACTGAAACGAGAAGATCTTTCATTCCCTCGCCCCACAGTATAAATATCTCCCACTTTCTTTGCCTTTTAGCTTTGACAAAGGGTCATCTGGACTTGAAATGTGAGCTCTTTTCTCTCCCTGCAGATCCTGCCAGACCTGCTGATATTTTCCAGCATTTTCTCTTTTGGTGCCTGCCTCCCTCTCTGGCCACTCCATCCCTGCAACCCCATCCCATCCATATAGACTCCAGGAATCAGTGCCATTCCTCTGGCTCGGACTCCGGGAATTACTGGCAGCAGCCACTGATTCTGGTGGTGCTGCCAGCAATGGAGAGTTGTCGGCCATTGATTGGTTAGCAGCTCTGGCAGTAGGATTTGAAAATGAAAAATGAAAATCGCTTATTGTCAGAAGTAGGCTTCAAATGAAATTACTGTGAAAAGCCCCGAGTCACCACATTCCGACGCCTGTTCGGGGAGGCTGGTAAGGGAATTGAACCGTGCTGCTCTGCTGGCCTGCCTTGGTCTGCTTTCAAAGCCAGCGATTTAGACCTGTGCTAAACCAGCCCCAGATTTCTGTCCTTCAGAACCCTTGATCCCACGGGAGGCCCGCGCTCGCCAGTAAAGTACCTGAGTGCACTTAAATTGCATCGGGCACACAATACATAAGCGATGCGAGTCTCCCATCAGTCTCTGGAACAAAATTCCAATGTAAGTCTCATATCAGACCACAGTTTCAAGTATAGGAAATTAACGGAACACAAAGTCTGTATTATATCCCCATAATCATCATCTGATTTTATAGGTTTCAATGCAGTAATGGCATTAGTTCATACAAATCCAAATGCAAAACACATGCTACACACTTTAAACTATCAGATGATCAAGGGAACAATGAGTTCTTGAACCAAAGAACAATTATTTCCAATGTATGTATCGCCATTAAGCCATCCAGTCCTTAAGATGAAGTACTCAAGAAAATACCTGAAGCTTGCTCCTATTGCTCTTTTGAGGCATCAGAAAGGTCAAAGCCAATTGTCGAAATATTCAAAGAGTAAAAACAGACGAGGTAACTGGACACATTGCAACAAAAGGAATGTCTAAATTAAAATTTAGACCTTAAAACCTTTAAACTTAAAACCAGGACCTTGTCTTTCCCATGGCACTATTTGAAGAGGAGCACAGGGTTCTCCAGTTTCCTGGCCAGCATTTACTCTTCAAGCAATATTGTTAAAAAATCTAATTATCTGGTCATGATCTCATTTCTGGTTCTGCCATTTTACTATGTGTTAATTGGCTGCACATTTCCCCACAATGAAGACACTTCAAAGGCACTTAATTGGATGTGAAGAGTTTTGGGTCATCCTGAGGTTATGGAAGGTGCTATATAAATGCAAATATTTTGTTAACATGCTTGAATCCCCCATTGTCTAACTATTAGGCTATCATGTTACAATGTAATCATAGTGGTAATCATCTAATTGAGCATAATATGTGTGTTTTCTTATCCACAAGAAGTTGAGGACAATCTCTACAAGCAGCAGCTTAAAAGATAGCTAGAAAAAGCAGTAGTGGGGCGGGATCTTCCGTCCACCGCTCCAGTTTTCTGATGTTGTGCACCCTCGCCAGCAGCGGAATTCTCCGTCCCGGCAGCCGGTTAATGGAGTTTCCTATTGTGGGAATGCCCACGCTGTCAGGAAATCTGCAGACATGAGTGTGCTGCTGGCGAAACTGAGGATCCTGCCATCGGAGAATCCAGCCCGTGATCTCAAACAATGAAATCCTTAAGGATATCATTCTCCAGACTCGGACGAGAAAGAAAATAATGGGCCCAATCTAACAAAATAAATTGTGTGCGTTCTGGGCATAGAATTATAGAATTTACAGTGCAGAAGGAGACCATCAAGTCTGCACCAGCCCTTAAAAAGTGCACCCTACCTAAGTCCAAAACTCCACTCTGTCCCCGGAACCTCTCAACCCCACCTAACTTTTTTTTTGGACACTAAGGGCAATTTAGCATGGCCAATTCACTTAACCTGCATGTCTTTGGACTGTGGGAGGAAACCGGAGCACCCGGAGGAAACCCACACAGACACCGGGAGAACGTGACGGGCAGCACGGTAGCATTGTGGATAGCACAATGGCTTCACAGCTCCAGGGTCCCAGGTTTGATTCCGGCTTGGGTCACTGTCTGTGCGGAGTCTGCACATCCTCCCCGTGTGTGCATGGGTTTCCTCCTGGTGCTCCGGTTTCCTCCCACAGTCCAAAAGATGTGCAGGTTAGGTGGATTGGCCATGACAAATTGCCCTTAGTGTCCAAAATTTCCCTCAGTGTTGGGTGGGGTTACTGGGTTACTGGGATGGGTGAAGGTGTTGACCTTGGGTAGGGTGCTCTTTCCAAGAGCCGGTGCAGACTCGATGGGCCGAATGGCCTCCTTCTGCACTGTAAATTCTATGATCTATGAATGTGCAGACTCCGCACAGACAGTGACCCAAGCCGAGAATCGAACCTGGGACCCTGGTGCTGTGAAGCAACTGTGCTAACCACTGTGCTACTGTGCCTCCCTAAAGGATTAGCGGGGTTGTTCCCATTGCTTGTAGTGCTGGGGACAACATCACTATTCAACAGGGTCATCCCCCGAGGCCACACTCAGCGTCTTTTACTGCTCCATTTACTGCTCCAGCGAGTGGAGCTCTTCCATGCTGGAAGAGATTGGGACGCCAATTTTAAATGGCAGCCAAATCTCATGACCCCAAACGTGAACCCCGGCCTGCCCGGACCAGCCCACCCCACAGGCCCATCAGACAGAGCACCGAGGCAAGTTGTAACGGTGGTAACAGGTGTTTATTTTGAACAAATATATACAGTCAGTGCCCTTGCCCCTATAATTAAGCTGTGCCCTGCACCCATGCCAACTTAACTGGTCTTTCTGGCCTTATAGGCCAGAAACTTTCTGGCCTTCCAGGCTCAAACACAATGCCGAGGTGGATCCCCAGACGGTACAGCAAGAGTGGAAGGAGTCTGCTGAACTCCTGCTCTGCGACAGGAGCGCACGTTTCTTGGGGCAACCTGGCCTGGATGGGCCCAGCCGCTGCTCGGGTGCCCCGGGTGGCGTGGTGCTGCCCTGTTATGCTTGCTGCTCACTAAGGTTGCCAGGGACAGGAGGGCGGGGTCCGAGGCGCTGCCGTGTACCGCCACCGCCCCTGCAGGAGTCACCGACACGGGCCCCTTCACCTCTTCCTTCCTCGGGGTGCCCGATGGCCCCTGAGCTACTCTGTGGGATGGAGGTGCGAGTGGAGACACCCCCTGAGGCTTCCGTCACCTGGTTCTGCCAGACCTGGAGGCCCTCTCTGGTCTCGACCAGGGTCTGAACGCTCGTAGCCATGGAGCACAGGAAGTGGACCATCTCCATCTGGGACACTTATTGGTGGAGGGTGAGGGGTGTGGGGATGGGTGTATGGGAATGAGGGAGGGGTCTCAACACACCTGTCATGCGGAACCGCAACTCAGCGGGGTCTCACTTCCTCGCACGTGACCGCACTCCACCCCGGCGACCTCCGTTTCCTTTGGACCACTGGCCATGTTCAGGGCCCTCAGCTAGGGCACAGTGAGGGGCCGCATGTCTGGTGGTCCCCCCCGGTCTTCTCTGGTTCCCGGCGGTTATGCGCGGTCTTCTCTTGCTGGCGGGGGGGGGGGGGGGGGGGGGGGGGGGGACACATACAACAGAACTTTTAGACGGTCCGATGTACGCTTCCCAAGGGTTGGGTAGATGATGATCTCAGTAGCCAGGGCACCCGTTCATGGCATATGGCATCGGTGCTGTGGCATTTCGAGCAGGGTGGGGGTTCGGCCATCCCCCTGGGGGGAGAGACCGGATTATGGGTGTGTGGGAGGGCGGGATTAGTGCCAGGGGCATGGAGCAGCCAACTCACCCTGGCCTCCCTGAGGAGGTCGTGCAATTTTTTCCTGCATTGGATGCCGGTCCGGACGACGTTGCCCACGGCGCAGATCGCCTCTGCCACCTGCGCCCAGGCTCAGCAAATGGCGACATCTGGCTGCCTTCCTCCTGGGCCAGGGTATAGGTTCATCTGCCTCTCCTCCACCACGTCCAGGAGGGTGTCCAGCTCAGTGTCCTTGAACCGTGACGCTGTCTCCTTCCAGCCACCTTGTTGACTGGGACGGTGTGTGTGGGGTTTAAGTGCAGCTGCGGCGTGTGAGCCTCATGTGCACCAATCTCGGACCTGGCGAATCTGGCACCGCTTTCCATGGAGTTCATTGTGTTCCACATGGTACTGGTGCTAGCCCATTAGCAGTTGCTCCGATTTGTCTGTCACAAAACTCCACACATTCTCCGCTGACATCAACACTTAGCTTCAGAAACGGAGAATCCATCCCACTGTTTCCTTCTCGATGGTCGTGTCGGAGCTCTTCTGTTGCCTCGGACCAGTATTGCATGACCTTCTTAACCGGATTCTCCCGCTTAAATTTCTGCTTGTATGCCGGGAGAAGGAGCACCGTCAGTGGTCCGATTTTCTGAAGTGCAGTCAGGAGATGGTAGGCGCCCTTGATGTTTGTGCTTCCTGACATTCTGATGTCTATTAAAATTTCCTGTGCTTTTTCAGAAGGTCAGTCAATGGAGCAATCACACTGCTGAAATTTAGAATGAATTTCCAGTCAAAACCAGTCATGCCCAGAAACCTCAGAACCTCTCCCCTTGTTAATGGTATTAGAAATTCCCCGATAGCTTTTGTTTTCACATCCTGTGGGGCCATCTGACAATGTATGGCCTAAGAATGTGATCTAAGGTTTCTCAAATTCATTTTTAGTCAAAGTTATGCCAATCCAGCCTCCTGTAGTCGATCAATTAATTCATTTAAGTGTTCCAAATGCTCCTTCCACATGTGATTGAACATCACCAAATTGTCAATGTACACTGCACAATTGTTCAGTCCAGAAATTACCTTATTGGTTCATCTTTGGAATGTTGCTGGTGCATTCTTCATTCCAAATGGCATGACTTTAAACTGATACAGACCATTTGGCGTTGCAAAAGCTGAAACCTCCTTCACCCTGTCTGATAAAGGTACTTACCAATATCCTTTAAGTAAGTCAAGTTTAGTAATAAAAAATGATTGTCCGACGTTTTCAACAGTCTACCAAATGAGGAATACGATACAAATCTAACTTTGTAATGCATTGGCTTTTCTA